>NW_020621158.1:0-484 GCF_003573695.1 Papaver somniferum | reverse complement strand
CTACGCCTTAATGACCAATGGTTAAAAATCGCTCTGATGGGTGGTTTTTCTAGAGTAGGCAATAATGAGATTACCATCTTAGTAAATGATGCGGAGAAGGGTAGTGACATTGATCCACAAGAAGCTCAGAAAGCTCTTGAAATAGCTGAAGCTAACTTAAGTCGGGCTGAGGGCAAGAGACAAACAATTGAAGTGAATTTACCCGTCAGACGAGCTAGGACACGAGTAGAGGCTATGAATGAAATTTCATAAAAAATAGGTGTGCCCCAATAAAAAAGGAAATTCTGTTTATACACCATATTTTGGTTCTGCGGATTGAGTCGAATCAACTGTAATGGCATTTCTTATGCAACTAAAATAAAAGGGAGGGTGGGTAGAAAAACTTATTAGATACTAATGACTCCGGTATCTAATAAGTTCTACCTACTATTGGATTTGAACCAATGACTCCCGCCGTATGAAAGCAATACTCTAACCACTGGGT
>NW_020621157.1:0-1263 GCF_003573695.1 Papaver somniferum | reverse complement strand
TAGTTGTGTGATCTGATCTTGCATATTCTATCGTACGAGTACAATCTTTGATTGGCTTGAGATCGTGAGAGTTCTCCGATAGGAAAGATAAAGAAGTCACAAACATCTTCGTCTCACTGTTTGTGATTCCTTGAAAAACCGTCTGTGTAGTCAGGAAGGATTGTAGAGAGGTGATTGATTAATCTAGGTTGTTCTTCGGGAATATAAGACCGGATTATCAATTGGTTCATGTTCTTAAGACGGAACAAAACTTAGGGTTTATCTGTGGGAGAAAAATTTATCCTTTGATAGACTTTTATGTGTGAGACAGATTTTTTTATTATCAAGTCTGCGATTTTGGGTTGCAGCAACTCATGGTTGTGGGTGAGATCAGCTAAGGGAATCAAGTGCGCAGTGTCCTGCTGGGATCAGAGGCGTAGGAGTATTACTGTACCTTGGATCGGTGGGAGACTGATTGGGGTTCAACTATATTCCAGTCCGAAGTTAGCTTGGAGTAGGCTAGTGTCTGTAGCGGCTTAATACAGTGTGTATTCAATCTGGGGTAGGTCCCGGGGTTTTTCTGCATTTGCGGTTTTCTCGTTAACAAAATTTCTGGTGTCTGTGTTATTTCTTTTCCGCATTATATTTTATATAATTGAAATAATACAAGTTGTGCGTTCGTGATCATCAATTGGAAATCCAACCTTTGGTTGTTGATTAATATTGATTGATCCTTGGACATTGGTCTTTGGTACCGTCCAAGTTATTCCTTGTATTTGATAAAGACTCTCTATTGATTTTAGCTTGAGTAAAAACCAAATCAAGAGAGAGATATTAACTCCTTGAGATACTTTTATCTTGATTGAGTTTGTCTGTCTAGTTGATTCTCTAGTAAAGTATTTCGGAGTTAGTCCATACAGATTGTTAAGCGAAATATTAGGTGGTGTTGTTAGACCCCCGCTTTTTCAATTGGTATCAGAGCAGGCAAACACGTTTAAAACCTAACAAGTCTGTGTTTGTAGCGATCTGACTCTATGGACAGTAGTGCTATCTCAATAAATGCACCACCATATCCAGGGATTTCATAATTCTCTTCCATGAATGATTTAATTAAATCTGTAGAAGAAATTATATCTAAACATCCACCAGGTTTAAAATCCCTTGAAGTGTTTTCAGGGCTTGAAAAGAAGCTTGAGAGCTTATCTCTTGATGTTGAGTTATACCTCCAGAAAGAGCAAGAATCTCTTGACAGGCTAAATCAAGTTATGATGAATAATATTTATG
>NW_020621156.1:0-553 GCF_003573695.1 Papaver somniferum | reverse complement strand
TGAGGAGATATGAACTATGAGAATGTGGATCTTTTTGATAGACTGTATTGGAGCACTCTATAATCTCTTATAAAATGCTACATTTATTATAAATGTGACTGGATTTTCCTTCCAAGAGGCACAAGCATATTAAAATCATAATGAAATCTTTTCGCGACTTATTTGAGATGGCAGCCTTTTTCGATTTGACCATGACGGGAGAAAAATATAACTTTTCAAGTTAATGGACACAAACTTTTATTAGTGTATAATCTCCCCGTGATTACGGCGGAAATATTTTCATCTCGTATAAGAAAACTTCAAGTTTCATAAAGTATTATCCGATTATTTGAGACATATACTCATTATGAAATGTCTTTCGACATAAAAAAAATTGTAATCTTAACAGACTTACATATTTAGCATCAACCATGGATTATTTTTTCTTTTGCAACACAAGCAAAAATAAAAACATATATGTTAAAACCTGAAGCATTAAAAATATGCAAGCAAATCTTCAATAACTTCGTGACCTCAATGACCAACGAGATAAAAAATTAGTCGAAGTTATGGA
>NW_020621155.1:0-339 GCF_003573695.1 Papaver somniferum | reverse complement strand
TTCCAACGCACTATGTTATGGCAGACCACGTTCTGACACACAACACCTTGTTCTGGACATATCATATTATGGCACACCATATTCCGAAGCACTATGTTATGGCACACCAAGCCACACCATATTCAAGCACATATTGTTCTGGACATATCATGTTATGGCACACCATATTCTGACGCACTGTGTTATGGCACACCACGTTTTGCCACACAACAGCTTATTCTAGACATATTATGTTATGACACACCATATTCCGACGCATTATGTTAATGCACACCAGATTAAGTTATGGCACACCACGTTCTGACACACAACACCTTGTTCTTGACATATTAAGTTATG
>NW_020621154.1:0-454 GCF_003573695.1 Papaver somniferum | reverse complement strand
CGCAATGTACTCGACCTGATATATCATTCTCATTGAACTTATTAGCTAGATACAGCTCAGCGCCTACGCAGCGTCATTGGAATGGTATAAAGAATGTATTCAGATACCTTAAAGAAACCATTGACATGGGTTTATTCTATCCCTATGAAAAAGGAAGGACCACTAGTGGAAATGCAACTCCCTACACTGAAAACCCAAACAATGTTTTGGTTGGTTTTGCTGATGCTGGATACCTCCCCGACCCACATAAAGGTCGATCAAAAACTTGCTAGTTATGTGTTCACCAGTGGAAATACAATGATATCTTGGAGATCGACCAAGCATACTCTTGTGGCTACCTCCACGAACCACTCTGAGATCATTTCCTTACACGAGGCGGTTCGTGAGTGTGTATGGTTAAGGTCTATCATTGCACACATTCGAGGGACATGTGGTATGAGTTCTACACTGATAA
>NW_020621153.1:0-1036 GCF_003573695.1 Papaver somniferum | reverse complement strand
TTCCGGTTCTGTCGGTGCTTCAAACAATTTTGTCTTCTCCATATTACCATATCTCTAGAGTCAATAATTTTATATGAGGAACTACTGAACTCAATCACTTGTTGCCGTTACTCTTCAGTTTTCTGTTGAGGTCTATCCCATAGAGGTAATCAAATTGGATCAGTGATTGATTTCTAGGTTTCGTCGTAAACCTAATTGGTTACTTCCAATTACGTAAGTCAATGGTTCAAACCACACTCAAAGGTAGGGCATTTCCCATTGAGATAGGAACTTCTGTACCAGAAACAATGGTATCTCCAATTATAGCCCCTATGGGATGTAAAATATATTTCTTCTCACCATCCCCATAGTGTATGAGACAAATGTATGCATTTCGGTTGGGGTCGTATTTTATGGTTACGATTCTACCAGATATGTCCTTTTCATTTCGTCGAAAATCTATTTTACGGTATAGACGCTTATGACCTCCCCCTCTATGCCGTGCGGTAATGATGCCTCTGGCATTACGACCTTTACCACAATGACGCTGTTGTCCAGAGATCAAATTATTTCGTGAATTGGATTTCACTTGACTGTCTACGGCCCCATTGCGTGTGCTCAGAGTAGAAGTTTTATATAAATGTATCGTCGTGTTATTAAGTATTTTTTTTTTAAGTTCTTTTCTTTCTAAGGGGGTGGAATAGAATAACCCGGTTGAAGAGTAATGATCATACGTTTGTAATGCATTGTATGTCCCATAGGTCCCATTCTTCTACCCTTTCCTGGGAGTCGATGACTATTCATAGTTATTACCTTGACACCAAAGAAGAGTTTGACCCAATGCTTTATTTATGTCCTAGTTGATCCTGATTCGACATTAGAAGTATATTGATTGTTCCCCAATAACCGAATACTTTTTTCTGTAAATAACTAAATACTGCATATTTGATTCCATCCATAAATCCGTTTTCTTCCCTATGAGTTCCAGTATTGATAAGAATTCTAGTTCTTACTGTTCATATGTTATGGTATGAATATACCATACCAATTCGTTATG
>NW_020621152.1:0-1735 GCF_003573695.1 Papaver somniferum | reverse complement strand
TTTTCATTGTGGTTGCTGATATATGGAAATACCAGGCCAACCCCATTTCATAATTGTGGTTGCTGATACATGGAAATACCAGGCCAACCCGGCTGCTGATACATGGAAATACCAGGCCAGCATAATAAGTGTTGCTCATATATAGAAATACCAGGCCAGCATAATTGACCATTGTGGTTGATGATACATGGAAATACCAGGCCAACCACATTTCATCATTGTGGTTGCTGATATATGGAACTACCAGGCCAACCACATTTTTCCATTTTCGTCGCAAACACCATTAAGTCTCACATTTTGCTGTTTATTCGCTGGATGATCGAATTCATTTGTACTTTCTATAAAAGCACTAAAATAGTATTAATAACTAAAATATTATATCATATCTAATATAAATCTGGGTATAAAATGTAGCATATACATGCTTATCAACACCCCCACACTTATATTTTGCTAGTCCTCGAGCAAAACAGAGATATCATGCAATTGATTTCTTTTTTTATTCTAAGAAAAGTGGAAACCTGCAAAAATATGGATAATGACCCACTCCCCCACACTTAAAAATTATATTGTCCTCAATGTAATTGAGTCATCGAACGTAGAAATTAAGATGGGAAATACAAAAATAAACAATAAAAATAAGAGATAGAGTAGAGGGAACAAATCTGATGGCTTGACTCCCACGAAGCGAAATGTATTTGTTTCCCTACTTGCCAATAGCATGTAGTCTCAAACAAGGTGAATTTGGTACCCCAAAGTAGACATACAATCATATATATAGAGTCTAAAAAGTTGATGATCATCTCAACTAATCCGGTCAGCTGAAGATATGTCCCTGTGAACACTATAAACCTCCAAAATGGTATGTAAATTCATTCTTAATCGAAAACTTTAAGTGATATTCAAATAGCGCATAGATGGGATAAGTAAATCATTCCCATACGCAACAAATTCAGATTGTTTGACAGTTTTTATTCGCGGAACACGCTCTAAATCAGGTTCTAAATCAGCTGAATTAATTTCCGCGGAACAAGATCTCAATAGAGCAATAATATCACGACTCATAGACCCATTATCATCTAAAGAAGTTTCATTATTAATATCATCAAGACGAAAAAATTCAGAACTTAATGGCTTAAGGGTCAAGGTCGGATCGACAAAACTAGAGGTTCTAATTTGGGGTTCCATTTATTAGTCTCTAGCAATGATGCGGAGTCTAACAAGGCATTGACTTCACAAATAACACTATCATCATCAAAACCAAACCCAAAATGAGCTAAGCAAACCTCTAATGGATCTTCCAAGTGGCTCTTGTAAAAGCTTGCCGAGTACATACTTGCTTTTTGCCCGCAGCACTTCGGACTAAGGTACTTAAAACGAAATCAAGCAAACTGCATAAAAAGACTAAAATAAATTTAAAATAAAAATAAAAATAAATTATGTACAGAAACTAAAAATAAACTATATACAATGATATCAACAAAAGAGTATTTTTCAACCACTTCCCAGCAGCGGCGCCAAAAACTTGGTAGGTTGGGAAACCTACAATAAAATACTGCAAGCGCACAACGTCCAACTAGTAGACAATGGCAAGTACAAGTCGTTCCCACGAGGAGTGTGAAATACTCTACCAACTAATACCAAGAATTAACTAATCAATAGGATGATGTTTAGGGATTTTTCAGATATCCGAAACAAAATGAAACAATAAATAATCGTAACAAAATGGGTTATG
>NW_020621151.1:0-1160 GCF_003573695.1 Papaver somniferum | reverse complement strand
CCCACGGAATAAACTTAAATTGGATTGAATCGTCCAGGTTTGGATTAACCCGTACAATATTTGGTAGATTTGGACCTCCTAGTACTAGGATTGAGGGGAGAGGACTAAAGCGTCCCAATCCCAGTAACTTTGGGACTAAACGTCAATTCTTAGAGCCACATTTTATAACCACGCCAATTATCTGGGACAGTCTTACAACCTAAGGGCACCAGGATTTTATTTTTGGGCAACATCGTCTTTCGCACTACGGCGCTCAGTGAAAATCAAGATATGTTCTTGTAGCTTTTGGTCACAATGACGAAAGCTCAAGAAGGATCAGAAAATAAACTTTAAGCTTACAATGGTGGTTGCCTAGAAAACTTAAGATATGGCTGAGATAAATTTTGAGCTTGATAGCTATTGATTTTTGATTGATCACGATTGTGATTGATTTAAGGTGCTTTGTCGAGTGTATATCGATCTCAAATTGGACAGAGAACCATTGGGTTGTTCAACAACTCATGCATAAACTTGAAATCTACTCACTGACAATGGATCCATGTCAATCTCGAGATAAAAATCAATTGAGCACATGGAAAATAAAAAGAAACTTCAATGACGTGAAACCGTTCCTCCATGATATCCTCAAGTTTTCCGGTACTAGAACTTCTTATGAGATAAGGAAGAATAAGATAATTTGCAACGACAGAAAGAGAAGGGTGAGAAGAGGGTAATGTTGTCGTGTTTGTAACTTTTCAAACTTGAAATAAAAAACGTACATGGAGAGGAGTAGATATAAACTCTATTAATACCAACAATTAGGAATGGTTATGGAAACCCACGACCGGGAAGGTGTTTGTACCGTGTATAAAATACACTGAAGGCCCATTTATAAAGCCCGTTACGTCTAGCCCGTGAAAAAAGATTCCAGAAGTTTCTAGAAGACTTGTTTCCCAAGTTGCTTTCACATGAAGTTTACCTAATTAGGGTTACATAAACACTATAAATACATGTATCCTAAACCTTAAAGGGATATGGAATTTTAGGTTATCTAACCTGGAGAAAAACCTTTGTATCATCACAATAAATAAAATATCTCTCAGTTCCTCCGTGGATGTAGGTAACACTTGCCGAACCAAGTTAAATCCCTTGTCTTCTCTTTATTTTCAATATTTTTCTAG
>NW_020621150.1:0-453 GCF_003573695.1 Papaver somniferum | reverse complement strand
TTGTTCTGGACATATCATGTTATGGCACACCATATTCCGACGCACTATGTTTTGACACACCACAATCTGACACACAACACCTGGTTTTGGACATATCATGTTATGGCAGACCATATTCTGACGCACAATCTTATGGCATACCAAGTCACACCATATTCAAGCACACCTTGTTCTGGACATATCATGTTATGGCACACCGTATTCCAACGCACTATGTTATGGCACACCACGTTCTGACACACAAAACCTTGTTTTGGACATATCATTTTATGGCACGCCATATTCCGACGCATTATGTTATGACACACCACATTCTAACACACAACACCTGGTTCTGGACATATCATGTTATGGCACACCATATTCTGACGCACAATCTGATGGCACACCAAGTCACACCATATTCAAGCGCACCTTGTTCTGTACATATCATGTTATGGCACACCATATTCC
>NW_020621149.1:0-571 GCF_003573695.1 Papaver somniferum | reverse complement strand
CCTCTTTGATTTTAATTAGCATATCATCTACATAGACTTCTAATGTTTTATGTATCCATTTTTCGAATACTTTCTGCACCATTCTTTGATAAGTTGCACCTGCATTCTTCAATCCAAATGGCATTTTCGTGTATCAATATAAACCTCCTGGTGCGAAGAAAGCAGTGTGTTCTTGATCTTCTTTCTGTCAAAGAAATTTGATTCTAGCCTTTATACCCATCTAACATTGTGACTCTATCATTCCCTGATGTCGATTCCACCATTTGAGGTATGTCGGGTAAAGGGAAGCTGTCTTTAGGGAACACTTTGTTTAGATCTGTAAAATCTATGGAAATCCTAATTTCGTTGTTCTTTTTAGGTACCACCACCATATTTGCTATCCACTCTGGATATTTTTCCTCCCTTATAATTCCTGCATCTAACATCTTCTGCAATTCTGCTTCTATTTTAGGATGATAATCAGTTGTAATCTTCCTTATCCTTTGCTTGAACGGCTTTACATTCTTCTTAATGTTTAATTTATGACATGCGACAGACGGATCTATTCCTGACATTTATTCCATACTCCATG
>NW_020621148.1:0-733 GCF_003573695.1 Papaver somniferum | reverse complement strand
CAATCTTTTACCTAGATAGCACTAGGCCTGATCAAAAACATAGGCTGTTGATTTTAGAGATATTTTGAGTTTGGTACCTAACTTCGTCCAACTTTGAGTTTGGTGCCCAGTCAAATGATTGATTTTGTTTGACCCTGTTGACCATCCAATTTTAGAATTAAATTTATAAAATGACCAGCGATTTTTTTTTTTGATTTATTTACGAACGTTAGTTGCGTAGTGTAACACAGAACAGGGGTAACATGGATAGGTTTAAGTTTCGTCAGAAACTTAATAGAAAACTAATTCTAGGATCAAGATTCTAAGACAAAAGATTGATAAACAAACTTGATAATAATATTGATAATAAGATGTGTCTTGTAAACAATAGTTCCAGCCTTTATATAGACTTACATGAACTGATTAAAGGAAAGAGTTTGACGAAAACTAGAAAAGGAAATACTTGCGAAGCAAACTAACTTAAACTGACGTAATGGATCAACAGTCATAGTTGATCCAAAAGCATGAGGTCAACTGTTACAGTTGATACAAAAGAAAGGGATCAACAATTATTGTTGATACAGAGAAAGATGTACTACATCAGTCCCATTCTTGAAAGAAACTCGCCCTCGAGTTAAAGTATAGAAAGAACTCCATTCTCTCCATGGAATTTGAATATTTCTTGCACATTGAAGATATTAGAGATGTTCCAAGTCGATGGAAGATCAATAACATAAGCATTGTCACTGATTTT
>NW_020621147.1:0-358 GCF_003573695.1 Papaver somniferum | reverse complement strand
CGAGGTACTTTTAAGTTTTTCTGCATTTATGCATGCCCATGAGCATGTCTAGAGCATAAACTAATTTTTGGACAAGATGCTTTCGAATTTTTCGATACTTATGGACGTCTAGGGTGATGGTCAAACAAGTCAAATTTTTGGACAAGGTTCTTTTAAGTTTTCCTGCATTTATGCATGCTAATGAGTATTTCTAGACCATAAACTAATTTTTGGACAAGATGCTTTCGAATTTTTCGATACTTATGGATGTCTAGGGTGATGGTCAAACAAGTCAAATTTTGGCGAGGTACTTTTAAGTTTTTCTGCATTTATGCATGCCCATGAGCATGTCTAGACCATAAACTAATTTTTGGACAAG
>NW_020621146.1:0-365 GCF_003573695.1 Papaver somniferum | reverse complement strand
CAATATCGGTTGGAGTCCCATATTTTCCCATGAGGTTTTAAAATACTTGTAATAGCATGGGCTGACTATTCTTGTTAATGGATTCTCTTAATTTTAACTGGTTATGTATTGGTATTGGAAACGTATGTAATATGCGTGTTGCAAGAGCTTGGTTGTAGTTCTCTTCATTATCTTATAAAGGAACAATGTCAGCTGAGTTTCCTCACCTTTCAACTGGTTGACTACTTTTGCATTTTCCTCTTCTAGTTTGGTAATGGTTTAGGCAGCAAAAGAAATGGTTTAGGAAGCAAAAACAAATTATCCAGTCAGATCTGGTCATGCACATGTAAGTGTACAGCTTTTTGGGATTTATGTTTTGTGTTTTT
>NW_020621145.1:0-561 GCF_003573695.1 Papaver somniferum | reverse complement strand
GCATTTCTATGTACGTTGATTCAAGAAAATATGAAGGAAGTCAAATTTCACAATAGAAAGACCATGCAGAACTAATCCAAATCCTAACAAATTTCATCTATCTTGAATCAAATAGAAAGACAAAGCCAACACAAAAAGAAAGAGTTCATAAAAATGTTGAATTTTATATACGATAACTCAAAAAAGTTTACACATTTCGTTATAAGTCGGAAATTGATTTCTGAGACTAAATTGTAAACTAGATAGACTCATCTTTAACATAAAAAGTTTGAAAAATGTATTGTAATTACAATCAATATGTTCTAAGGCAATACATCTAGTAAAAATTGCAATTCTATTTACGTTGATTCAAGAAAATATGAAGGAAGTCAAATTTCACAATAGAAGAAGGATGAAAGACCATGCAGAACTAATCCAAATCCTAATAAATTTCGTCTATCTTGAATCAAATAGAAAGACAAAGCCAACACAAAAAGAAAGAGTTCATAAAAATGTTGAATTTTATATACGTTAACTCAAAAAACTCTACACATTTCGTTATAAGTCGGAAATTGATTTATG
>NW_020621144.1:0-1016 GCF_003573695.1 Papaver somniferum | reverse complement strand
CGGTGGTTATAAATCATGTCAACTTCTATGGTTTGCTGTAAGTAATCGTTTTAACATGTTGAATTATGATGTATGTTGAGAATCTGAATTGCAACTAACCCTAATGGTACTGATCCTTACTAGATACTGGTTTATTTAGATTATTAGTTGCCTGGTGTGGTGCCAGATCCGCGAAAATGGTGGAGGCTCTTTATATAAACAAGGTAAGCTTGATTCTTTACTCTAACTTGAGCATAGCCTGGTATCCTTCAATTTATTGTTCTGTAGGTTTCAGCTCCCGTAAATTGCTTAAAGTGTGCTTGGTTGTATATTAATGTAACTCTAAAGCAACATGTCTTTCGTTTTTTACGTTTCTTTCATAGCTTTTCTACATGGAATATCTATCACTCGTTTTAGTGTTCGAACGTGAACTCTATTTCCTCTTTTTTTTTTGTCGTAAGTTCTTTTTCAGCTTGTCTTCTTTTTCATCCTGTCTTCTTCTATTCTTATGAAATCTGAGCAACTATTTTGGTTTCAGTTAGACCAAGAATCTATTATATAGCTGAACTGCCAATTAACTATGGAGTTTCTTTCGAAGAGTTTAGTTATATTTATGTTATTTTTACGGAAAGTATGATTGATCTCTCTTTTCAATTCTGCAGGCCTCACTATAACTTGAATTTGCGAAGTATTGCTATCAATTGGCAACTGGTGCCTATTAATCTAGCTGTTTTCTCAACATCAAACAGTCGAGGAACCATTGTTGATTCTGGAACAACTTTGGCATACCTAACTGAAGAAACGTTTGATCCATTTGTCGATGCTGTAAGTTATCAGCAGTAGTATTTGATTGAAGTTGTTCGGTCCTGATCAATATAAAAGAAAGTGATTATATTGTTTTTATGAATACAGTGTTGTTTGTTTTCGAGACCTCAGTACTGAAACTTCAAATTGGTTATTATGTAGGTATTTGGGCTAAAGTCAAAAAGCAGAAGTCTAGTGATACTGTAACAGCAGCTGAATCAACCTATGATTTG
>NW_020621143.1:0-911 GCF_003573695.1 Papaver somniferum | reverse complement strand
TTGGGTGATAACACCAGTGATTTCCTTAAGTGGTTACTGAGGTGTCCAATATTACCATATGAGGCGTAAAAGAAGTATGTGGAATACTTTTCATAGAGAGAACTATTTTGTATGCATGAATGTTTACTGTTCTTTTAAATTACTTTGAAAAAGCTATTACGTTATATTTCGGTGTTTGGGGAGAATGATGTTGAGAATCTTATGTCTGATTGTTGAACCTAAACGATGTAAATGACTCTCCATGAATAGGTTCTATATCGTTAACAACATTAGATATCTTTAGATACTTGTTATGTAGAGTGCACGTACATTGAGGTAATGGTAAGGTACCAATCTTATCGACTACGGGGCCGCAAACCTCAGGGTGCTTTAATAATCATTAATGAATCCGCAAGAGTCACGCCTTACCACACGAATGGAATACGTCGCTCAACTATTATTTATGTTGTGAATGTGTGCCGGATTGGTTGGTAGAACTTTATATTTTCCGTACAACTTATTATCTTAATATGTTTTATCTGTTTTCCGTGTTTTATCGGTTTTCAGTAAAATATGCATTGTCTTTAAATCATTCTAGCGGGATGATGTGCTCACCCATTCCCACTTTTAGTTTTAGAGACCAATCAAGATGTGCACGTGGCGATGGAAGCGTCGAGGAGTTGGTTCCGTTAGTTGGTTAGCTTCTACTATGTTTATATTGTGTTTATATTCTATTTGTAAACCAACTCATTATTATTTATGTATCATCTGAGAGGAGTTCTTGTATATATTTCAGAGAGGGTTTTAGATTTGGGTTAATCTTTGTTTAGAACTTCTTTATTTTTGTTTTAGATAGATGTTTTATAACCTTAGTGCCTCATTTTATAAATAATATATAGGATAAGTCAGTTGCTAGCTTTGGGGGCGCTACA
>NW_020621142.1:0-320 GCF_003573695.1 Papaver somniferum | reverse complement strand
GTTTTCTTTAGAAAATTAATTCTTAAGAGTTTTATTTATGGGTAAATTCTTTTTACGTGTTTTACTTTGGTGGTCAAAAATACATATGCGCGTATGCCATGCACTAAGTCCCTTTTCTACACGGATTTCTTTTTTGACGAGTATTCTTTAGAAAATTATATCTTAAGAGTTTTATTTATGGGAAAATTCTTTTTACGTGTTTTACTATGGTGGACAAAAATACATATGCGCGTATGCCATGCATCAAGTCCCTTTTCTACACGGATTTCTTTTTTGGCGAGTTTTCTTTAGAAAATTAATTCTTAAGAGTTTTATTTATG
>NW_020621141.1:0-385 GCF_003573695.1 Papaver somniferum | reverse complement strand
TTACGACATCGAGCCCGTTGCTGGAGAAGACAATCAATATATTTGTTCTGTAGCTTATCCTTTAGACCTTTTTGAAGAAGGTTCTGTTACTAACATGTTTACTTCCATCGTGGGTAATGTATTTGGGTTCAAAGCGCTTCGTGCTCTATGTATGGAGGATCTGCGAATTCCTGTTGCTTATGTTAAAACTTTCCAAGGACCACCTCACGGTATCCAAGTTGAAAGAGATAGATTGAATAAGTATGGTCATCCCCTATTGGGATGTACTATTAAACAAAAATTGGGGTTATCTGCTAAGAACTACGGTAGGGAGGTTTATGAATGTCTACGTGGTGGACTTGATTTTACCAAGGATGATGAAAACGTGAACTCACAACCCTTTATG
>NW_020621140.1:0-741 GCF_003573695.1 Papaver somniferum | reverse complement strand
TCAAGGGAAACGAGTTCAAACGAATACTCATCGACGAAGGCACTGCTACCAACATTATCCCTTTGAAAACTCTCAGAGCTATTGGTATCACAAGCCAAGAAGCTGTCCACGCTCCAACATCAATCAGGGATTCTGAAGGAATGCCCAGGGATACTTACAACCACATTACTCTCAAAGTGGGCGTGAATTCAGCCTGGACAGAAACCAAGTTTTATATAATCCGAGAAGATCCAGGATATGATATGATTCTTGGACGTACATGGATTCATGATGGGAAGGTAACAATAACACCTTCAATTGCACATTTCTATGTTGAAGAAACCTCTGACTCGGAAGAAGAAAAAGAAGACATCTCATCATTCGAGTATCTGGAGGAGGTCAAAGCCTTGACAAAACTCACACAAAATCATGAGGAAAATCCAAGCGCTTTCTTCAAAAGATTTCGCGCTCAGGCAAGTCTTATTCCTTCTCATGTGTCCATATCGTTAGTTTTCAAATATGCTTATTTGGTCTGAGGACTTCACTCCACAAACAATCTAGAAATTGCAAAATGTTATGAGTGGATAATCTCTCCTCAACAATATTACACCCAATGGTTGGGTCCAAAATCTCTTCAAGTTCATCATCCTATCAATTAAAAGATTCATTGCTGAAGATGTGGCTAAGCATGACAAACATTACGATGGATACTCCTTTATGCACGAGTGTCCATATGTGCCACAACCACGGAATCTCATCACA
>NW_020621139.1:0-1041 GCF_003573695.1 Papaver somniferum | reverse complement strand
TCTTCAGATATATAACCTTATCAAGTTCGCACACTAGGTTCGCGGACTTAGGCAACCGGGCAGAGTTTACAAACTCCAGCAGAAAATCTCGGCAAAGACTTTTCGCCTTTTCGCGGAGTGGGTTCGCGGACTGGTACTCACGCAACTAGTTTGTCAACTCAAGCAGAATTTCTCGGGATGGGAAGTTCGGCAGTTTGCGGACTTGGCAACAAGCCATTCTTCCGGTTTCTCTTGATCAACAAAGTTCGCAAACTTTGGTTCAAGGAATAGGACTTATACATAAATGTGTTTCCACAACAATGTTTATGTCCACCATTGGTTATGTAATCTAAACTCTCATTCCAATCATTGAAACATTCTTAGAGGACGTTATATAGTTGTTACATTATTTCTCGTCAAAGCAATTTTCAAAGTGATTGAAACATATCATGACTTTCGTCACTAGGTAAAGATAAACTTGGTCGAAGCGAAAATCTTACCAACACATATTTCGAGATATAGATCGGCGAGGTATACTCGGCTCGAAATACCAAATGTGTATAATCATAGTCTATATATATAGCATACGACTTTTTGTCTCAAAGAGTAAGAGGTAGAATAGATAGACTTTTAAGTGACAAATAAGTTCAAGTCTCCACATACATTTTTTTCGAGAAGTTCCACCGGTTCCTTGAGTAGATCTTCGTCTTGTATGATAAATAGCCATGGAGTCCTTGATCTCAACTACACTTATTATCCTAGTCCGAGACTTA
Organism: Papaver somniferum; assembly: GCF_003573695.1. Classification (NCBI taxonomy): domain Eukaryota; kingdom Viridiplantae; phylum Streptophyta; class Magnoliopsida; order Ranunculales; family Papaveraceae; genus Papaver; species Papaver somniferum. The sequence goes on along the minus strand of NW_020621139.1, from coordinate 289 downwards.
GCTATAGTATACTAGAAATCAAGACTTATAGTTTTGATCACTAACATTGACAAACATGCTTGAGATAGCAACGCATGCGAGTTCGACCGAGCAATGCTTTAACAATCTCCCCCTTTGTCAATTTTAGTGACAAAACTATCAATACATATGGAATACAATAAAGATAATGAGACTTTAGTAGCTCCTATTCCACATGTCTAATCTTCAACATTCCTCGAAATCTTCGTCACTTCCAAGTACTCCAATGATCCCAAAGGTTGTAAGTTTAGCATCACCGTTGTTGAAGATC
>NW_020621138.1:0-1224 GCF_003573695.1 Papaver somniferum | reverse complement strand
GGTTATTCAAGTCTAATCGAATGCCTTAACAAGAAATGCTAGTTAACTAACCTAGTACTTTTCTTGTTTAAAATTTAAAGGTCTAAGTTATATGGATAATTAGAACCTGATGAGAAAAATAGAGTTATCCTTATTTTGGTCTTATCGAATGAAGCGATTGTATTTGTACAATCGGTTTAGCAAAGGGACTAAAGTGCTTAGTTGATTTTGGTTTGCTGAACTAAATTGGGAAAATTGCTTCGGGCAATTATTTCCTTGATAACATATCAAAACAAATTACTTTGTAGTTTCGGTTTTGATATTGGTTATCAAAAATGGTGTGCGGAACCCTCGTGCTTAACTCTATAGGTTGCAAGTCTTTTTTGAGATTTGTAATATTCTTTTCGTGTTGTCCTTTATTTTTTCGTTTCTTTGTCATTTTGTGACAAAAAGTGGGAGAAATATATGGAGTAAACAAGTGATACTGACATTGATTTTATATTGATTGGTATAACTAAGGAAAAGAACAATTGTGCTTAAACGTTTGTCTAACGAAAGAGTGAAAGCATAGACTAAGGGGGAGTACCATATCATATTGATTGGTATAACAAAGACGTGCGGATTGATGAAATCTACCTATCTCACCTTTAGGAGGGGGGGGAGTATTAGCTTTGTTATTATAATGTCAACAACGACATTTAAGGATTGAATGAATGCATGTTTTTGTGCTGTTGAATTCGGGAATCAAGCGTATGTGTAATGAATTCTTGTAATTTTTTTATCCATATGATTGTAAGAGTTTTGTCACTAAAATTGACAAAGCGGGAGATTTTTAGAGCATAGCTCGGTTGAACCCACCAAGCGTTGGTATGTCAAGTTTGGTTGTCATATTTTAGTGAATCAAAACTCATTTAAGAGTCGCTTGATTATGTACTAGAGTCAACTCCGTATAGGTTAGCTTGAAAGTATTAGGATATGAGACATTACAAGTATTGTGAAGACTTGAAGAAGTGAAGAATTAAGCAGCTACAACGAAAACATCATCCTTCCACTTGAGGTTAGTGATATTTGACTTGAACTGTTTCATTCCCTAACATATCTTTCAAGTCGTGCATATTAAAAACAAAACTGCGAAGCATGAACACTCTAGATAGACATAGTATTAAGGAATACAATACGAGGTTTATTGCTTAACCATTAAACTTTGTAGATAAGTGTTTATGGGTAAAAACTGATTCCGCTGGT
>NW_020621137.1:0-492 GCF_003573695.1 Papaver somniferum | reverse complement strand
TTGCGCTTAATAGGGATGACTCTCCTAATTCCCTGAAGCGATCCTTGATTGAAGATTAATTCCTCAACCTTGTGTAAGTTAGGTTCTTCCTTGTTTACCCTTTTGGAGAGTAAATCTAGTTGCTTAAGAATTTGAGCCTGAACAAGTAAGGATTTTTCAAGGCTACGTTTCAACATCAAAACTTCCAACTTGGTTTCGGCACAAGTTCGAGCCATCTTGTAAAACTCTTTTTCATAATAGATCATACAAGATGAAATATTCATGTTCATATAGGAAGCGGATCCGTTTCCATTGAATTTTAGGTGACCAAAGGAGTCACTAGCCAATTTTTCAGCATACCTTTCTGAAACTCTTGAAGAAAGCTTTGCATACAAATCTGATTTTTCCATGATTCCTGGTTTCAGACAGAAGACCGAAACACTCATATATTACCGAAGCTTATACGCCAATGGTTACTAAAAACTTGTTCATTGATTATGGAAATCAAATATT
>NW_020621136.1:0-714 GCF_003573695.1 Papaver somniferum | reverse complement strand
CGGGCTTGATTACGGGCTCACCGTGTATAAAATACACGGTACAAACATCGCCCCCTCTTAACCTCCAACTTGTTGGTGGTTAAGAAAATTGTTTATCCTTTTGCGTCGAACGTTGATGATGAAACTCTCCCCCAAGCATGAGTAGAGATATTGCGAAGACGCCCTCCGCTGTAATTACCTGTAAAAAATAAAATAAAAATGAAAAGTAAAAAAAAAAATATATTGCTCACGTGCTAGGCGAGAGTTTTTTCCACGTGGTGGACTTTTGATGCTCGAGAGCTAGTCTAGTCTTAAGTGAAACGTAATGTGCTTGCGGCTGGGGAAAGGCTTTTTGCTCGCGACGTAACAAGGATGTAACGCTCGCTGCTCGGGAAGGCTGGCTGTATTTCTTGTGTTGAGTACGAGTCTTTGTACCAACATCGGGCGTTGGGCTCATGGTTGAGAAGAGACTTTATGCTTTCCAAGGTACAAGTCTTTCATACTCGCGTGCAACACGAGATTTTATGCTTGCGAAAGCAAGACTTAAGTGCTCACGTGCAAGGTGAGGCTTTAGGTGCTTGCGATTTGATGCAAGGCTAAATATTGAAGGGTCTTAGCAATCCTCATCTCGAACTCTCGATCATGTCGCTATCCACGAACCTTGAACCCGATCATGTCGTTGTCCACGAACCTCGAACCCGATCATGTTACTGCTCTAAGTGCACATCCAAGTTT
>NW_020621135.1:0-813 GCF_003573695.1 Papaver somniferum | reverse complement strand
TCGACGAAATCCTAGTCCCAGTAACACTCTTCATCCTGTGACAATATTTTGTGTATATTTTTTCTTTTCTTTTAGTTTATTAATTCTTAAAATCAATTTATCAAGTCCGAGTGAACGACAACTCAATTTACCACTATATAAAATTCGATCAATTTTTGGCGCCGCCGACGCGGACTTGTGTATAGATTTGTTTTAAGGTTTTGCTTTTATTTTTATTATTTTTGTTATTTTTTACGCGTTTTGGTATTTTTTTGTTTGCTTTCAGACTTGGTGCGGAGCTTATGTAAAAGAGAAAGTGTTGAAACGTAAAGCGAAGCCAAAGAAGGAAAGAAAAGAGAAATCCAAAGGAGTAAAGAAGAATATTTTTGTATATATATAGTTAATTTATTTTTATTAGATATTTTTTATTTATGTTTTTGAACTGTATTTAGGGTTATATTTTTGTAATTTTTTATTTTTGGACTTTTTTTTTGGACTTTATTTTTGGAATTTCTTTTGGACATTATTTTTAAAACCCTAAGGAAGGGTTAATTTAAATAAAACTGCTGCAGGGAAGGATGACAGTTACGATACTGTCTCGGCCCCTCGGGTTCGTACACGACATCGGTGACGTGGCCATAGTCGACTTCAACGGTTCATCCCCCGTCTGGAACTGGAGGTAAGGTTTTCTGAACACCCGTGAATCCCCTGTCAGTGGGTTTATTTTGTGTTGAGAATGTCAAACTGGTATTACAATAGCCAATACAATGAATATCCAACTGAACAATATGGACATTACTCCTTTTATGACCATAGTGTGAATAGTGGTTGGGA
>NW_020621134.1:0-706 GCF_003573695.1 Papaver somniferum | reverse complement strand
TGTTAAAGATGAGTCTATCTAATTTACAATTTAGTCTCAGAAATCAATTTCCTACTTATAACGAAATGTTTAGACTTTTTTGAGTTAACGTATATAAAATTCAACATTTTTATGAACTCTTTCTTTTTGTGTTGGCTTTGTCTTTCTATTTGATTAAAAATATATGAAATTTGTTAGGATTTGGATTAGTTCAGCATGGTCTTTCATCCTTCTTATATCATGAAATTTGACTTCCTTCATATTTTCTTGAATCAACGTACATAGAAATGCAATTTTTACTAGACCTATTGCCTTAGAACATATTAATTGTAATTAAAATTCATTTTCAAACTTTTTTTATTAAACAAGAGTTTATCTAGTTTACAATTTAGTCTCAGAAATCAATTTCCGACTTATAACGAAATGTGTAGACTTTTTTTGAGTTAACGTATATAAAATTCAACATTTTTATGAACTCTTTCTTTTTGTGTTGGCTTTGTCTTTCTATTTGATTCAAGATAGATGAAATTTGTTAGGATTTGGATTAGTTCTGCATGGTCTTTCATCCTTCTTCTATTGTGAAATTTGAATTCCTTCATATTTTTTTGAATCAACGTACATAGAAATGCAATTTTTACTAGACGTATTGCCTTAGAACATATTAATTGTAATTACAATACATTTTTCAAATTTTTTCTGTTAAAGATGAGTCTATCTAGCTTACAAT
>NW_020621133.1:0-400 GCF_003573695.1 Papaver somniferum | reverse complement strand
CTTTGTCTTTCTATTTGATTCAAGATAGATGAAATTTGTTAGGATTTGGATTAGTTCTGCATGGTCTTTCACCTTTCCCCTATTTTCAAATTTGACTTCCTTCATATTTTCTTGAATCGACGTACATAGAAATGCAATTTTTACTAGACGTATTGCCTTAGAACATATTAATTGTAATTACAATACATTCTTCAAACTTTTTCTGTTAAAGATGAGTTTATCTAGATTACAATTTAGTCTCAGAAATCAATTTCTTACTTATAACGAAGTGTGTAGACTTTTTTGAGTTAACGTATATTAAATTCAACATTTTTATGAACTCTTTCTTTTTGTGTTGGCTTTGTCTTTCTATTTGATTCAAGATAGATGAAATTTGTTAGGATTTGGATTAGTTTTGCAT
>NW_020621132.1:0-293 GCF_003573695.1 Papaver somniferum | reverse complement strand
ATAGATGAAATTTGCTAGGATTTGGATTCGTTCTGCATTGTCTTTCATCCTTCTTCTATTGTGAAATTTGACTTCCTTCATATTTTCTTCAATCAACGTACATAGAAATGCAATTTTTACTAGACGTATTGCCTTGGAACATATTAATCGAAATTACAATACGTTTTTCAAAGTTTTTCTGTTAAAGATGAATTTATCTAGTTTACAACTTAGTCTCAGAAATCAATTTCCAACTTATAAAGAAATGTGTAGACTTTTTTGAGTTAGGGTATATAAAATTTAATATTTTTATG
>NW_020621131.1:0-438 GCF_003573695.1 Papaver somniferum | reverse complement strand
TTTTCTATGTGCTTTGATTTAAATAAATAAAAATAAGATAATGATAAATAATTAATTTAAGTTTATATTTTACTGTTTGTAGTGATCTGTTTCGTATATAAAATTCTCAATCTATTTTCAGTGTCATATGTAAGATGAGGTTTACCTGCTTACCATAACATATTGTCTTGTTAGTGCTTTGTTGTCTTTTTGGGTGGTCACATGCGTCTTTGTATATTTGGAATATAGTCTCCCCTATGTCAGATTTGTTGTAGTGATTGAATTATCTTTTCTTTAAGATTACTATAATAGTGTACTATTTTTTTTAATATATACTATATACATACTTTATTGGTCGTACGCTATGATGAGTGTTATATGTTTGATCTTGTACTGTTTAACAACATATTTGGTATGCATCCTGATTAATTATTATTTATTTTTATGTAGAAAAAAATT
>NW_020621130.1:0-570 GCF_003573695.1 Papaver somniferum | reverse complement strand
ATTACAATACATTTCTCAAACTTTTTCTGTTAAAGATGAGTTTATCTAGTTTACAATTTAGTCTCAGAAATCAATTTCCAACTTATAAAAAATGTGTAGACTTTTTTGAGTTAACGTATATAAAATTCAACATTTTCATGAACTCTTTCTTTTTGTGTTTTCTTTGTCTTTCTATTTGATTCAAGATAGATGAAATTTGTTAGGATTTGGATTAGTTCTTCTTGGTCTATCAAATTTCTTCTATTGTGAAATTTGACTTCCTTCATATTTTCTTGAATCAACGTACATAGAAATGCAATTTTTACTCGACGTATTGCCTTGGAACATATTAATTGTAATTACAATACATTTTTCAAACTTTTTCTGTTAAAGGATGAGTTTATCTAGTTTACAATTTAGTTTCTGAAATCAATTTCCAACTTATAAAGAAATGTGTAGACTTTTTTGAGTTAACGTATATAAAATTCAACATTTTTATGAACTCTTTCTTTTTATGTTGGCTTTGTCTTTCTATTTGATTCAAGATAGATGAAATTTGTTAGGATTTGGATTCGTTCTGCATGGTCTTTC
>NW_020621129.1:0-701 GCF_003573695.1 Papaver somniferum | reverse complement strand
TGTTTAAAACATTTAATAATATACAAAAACTGGTACATTTAAGAGGATGGTTCAAAAAAATACACATAAATATAGGTGCATGTTTAGTTTCATGGTAGGGTTGTTACCAATAACTCATAGTCCTCTAAAGTTAAAAAATTAACAGATGTCACCTGGAACGCTAGAAACTGTTTAAAACATCTAATAATAAACAAAAATGTACATTTAAGAGGATAGTTCAAAAGAATACACAGAAGTATAGGTGAATACTTAGTTTCATAGTAGGGCTGTTATCAAAAACTCATAGTCCTCAAAAATTAAAGATTTAATAGATGTCACATGGAACGCTAGAAACTGTTTATAGCATTTAATAATATACAAAAACTGCTACATTTAAGAGGATGGTTCAAAGGAATACACAGAAGTATAGGTGAATGCTTAGTTTCATAGTAGGCTTCTTATCAATAACTCATAGTCCTCTAAAATTAAAGATTAATAGATGTCACCTGGAACTCTAGAAACTGTTTAAAATATTTAATAATATACAAAAACTGGTACATTTAAGAGGATGGTTCAAAATAATACACAGAAGTATAGGTGGATGCTTAGTTTCATAGTAGGCTTGTTATCAATAACTCATAGTCCTCTAAAATTAAAGAATTAATAGATATCACCTGGAATGATAGAAACTGTTTAAAACGTCTAATAATGTACAAAAACTG
>NW_020621128.1:0-980 GCF_003573695.1 Papaver somniferum | reverse complement strand
CTGCACAAGCAGTGGAAGGGAGGCAGCAAGCCAAGGGGAAGACAAGGCAGCAGAACAAGGCAAGGAAGAAAGAAGAGATGGCAGTGAAGCAAAGACAATGCAATAAATAAAATGTAAAGAAGCAAAGGCAATGAAGAAAATTAAACAAGACAATGACTAAACAGCAAAGAATTAAACAACAACAATGGAAGTGAACCAAGGCCTAAGCCAAGGGCAGTGAAGATGAGAAGCTAACAGTGATGACAATGCAAGGCCAAGGCAGTGGCTCTAGGCATACAAATGGAATGGAAAGAGAATTAGCTTGCTATGAGCACTAATTTCTCCCATTGCTCAATCAAAACAATGCATCCTAAGCATACAAATGGAATGGAAAGAGAATTAGCTTGCTATGAGCACTAATTTCTCCCATTGCTCAATCAAAACAATGCATCCTAAGGCTCTAACCTAGCATTCCACTATCTAACAGTGAATTAAACCTAACAGTGAACTAAACATAACATTAAACATTTACAGTGAACTAACATGGAATTAAACAAAACAACTAGCTAAAAACATGACATGAAATTAAAGAAAACAGCAAATATAAACATTAACAGTTAACTTAGCAGTGAGATAAAAATGAACAGGGCATAAAAATGGAAGAAACAGTGAACAAAAAGATTGTAAAAGAAAACTGAAATTACACAGAACATGAAAGTCCTGGACGCCGGCTATTCCAGGCATATTCTCTCACACACACCCTCCAGTTCTATTTATACCCAAAACATCAAATTAGGGTTATCACCCATTTTCCCAAAATCCCAAAATAAAACAGTACAATTAGGTTTACTGTTTTTCTAATGTCATGGGTCTAATTGAGCCCATTTCCCTACTCTAATCCTCTCCTGGTACGGTCCCAACATGAATTAGGGTTTCTAGAGAAACCCCCAAATTACAGAGAAATTAGGGTTAGTGATACTCACCCAAATCGAGGAAATTTC
>NW_020621127.1:0-653 GCF_003573695.1 Papaver somniferum | reverse complement strand
AAACTGATATATTTCTGATCCAGTTCATCCGAACGAGAGACTCAGGTCTAAATCTAGTAATCTTTGAACCCGGGATGTTGAAATCTGATATATTTCCCGTCCAGTTCATCCGAACGAGAGTCTCAGGTCTAACTTTAGTAATATTTGAACCCGGGATGTTGAAAACTGATATGTTTGTGATCCAGTTCATCCTAATGAGAGACTCAGGTCTAACTCTAGTAATATTTGAACCGAGGATGTTGAAAACTGATATATTTCCGATCCAGTTCATCCATATGAGAGACTCAGGTCTAACTCTAGTAATATTTGAACTTAGGATGTTGAAAACTGATATATTTCTGATCCAGTTCATCCTAATGAGAGACTCAGGTCGAACTCTAGTAATCTTTGAACCTGGGATGTTGAAAACTGGTATATTTTCGGTCCAGTTCATCCGAACGATAGACTCAGGTCCAACTCTAGTAAAATTTGAACCCGGGATGTTGAAAATTGATATATTTCTGATCCAGTTCATCCTAATGAGAGACTCAGGTCGAACTCTAGTAATCTTTGAACCTGAGATGTTGAAAACTGATATATTTCCGGTCAAGTTCATCCGAACGAGAGACTCAGGTCTAACTCTTGTAATATTTGAACCCGGGATGTTGAAAACT
>NW_020621126.1:0-287 GCF_003573695.1 Papaver somniferum | reverse complement strand
GATAGTTTCTCAGGCTAAGAACTGAGGTCGAAATCTAGCTAGCTGTCCGGACTTTACGAGAATTGTGAATGAGTTGGAGGTATTTCACAATTGCTCGCGTTGTACATCAATGTCATACACCCTTCCTTGCTTATTACGAAAAAAAAACAACAAAAGATTACTCTTTACATGACTCTTATTTACATTGACTATTCTCTTTTTATTTTTGGAACAAGAGAGGATGGAATTGATAAATACTTGATTTTTTTGGTATTTTTCTGATATTTTTCTGATTTTTTTTTTTTTTT
>NW_020621125.1:0-1079 GCF_003573695.1 Papaver somniferum | reverse complement strand
TTTTTTCTTATGATGATCATGATTTTCCAAAAAAATAGATATTTTTGGAGATTTTCGATTTTTAGTAAGACTTCCAGTATGGGAAGATTCGGACTTTGGAAACAAAATATATTATAGGTATATTTTTATTTGGTACGATCCAAAAAGGGGTGTTTCCTTCTGGATACAATTTCTTTTCTGTATTTTGAAACCCTGTGCAAATCCCTTTTAAATCACCGAGCATGCCTCCGATAACTCGCATCATTACAAAAGTAAATAAGGAGGAAGCTCAAAAGGTTGAGGATTTTCAACGAATCAATATAGAAAGAAAAACATACCAAGAATTATGTCTGATTGTGATTCTGATAGCTCTATCGGATCTCAAGATGAATCTTGTATGTTAGCTTACAACCTTCAAAATCCATATGAAACCAAGCGGATTCGTTCAGATAGTATGATTCACTATATTGAAGATTTTGAAGAACTGAGAACCAATCTCATCATGACGATTTAACTTCAAGATTGGCTCAAAATTAGAATTGATGAAACAAGAGGTGTTTGAGAAGCAGGAAGTGGTTGCAGACAAGTTTCTTGAGACAAGCTTCAAAAGCTTGAGTACTGATGAAACGTCAGTAAACAATAAGAGCGCCACTGAAGATTAATTTGTATGTTGAAGACTTAATCCAAAAAGAATAGACTTCAGTTTTTGGTTGCTTTCAATAATTGTAAAGTTTATTATGAATAAAACTATCTTATTATGAATAAAATTATTATTTTATATATTTTCTTGTGATAGTTTTCGATTACAAAGCCTGTGCTTAAATGCTTTTTATTTTTGCTATGTATGTTTATGGGATGTTTGATTTCGGTTTTATTACCTTGATATTTGATCTCATAACTATGTTAACCCTTGTGGTTTGGGTGACTTTTTGATTTGGCGGTATTAATCTCTAGCCCATGTTGGTAGGCTTTATCAGAGGATCATGAGGGGTTCCTGTAGAAACAATATGTGAAAAAGTCACAATATGTTGAATCTTTGGTTTAGCATAAAAGCATACGTGTTTCGAGGTTTCAACTTTTGCATCGCAAAGTTAAAACTG
>NW_020621124.1:0-2433 GCF_003573695.1 Papaver somniferum | reverse complement strand
CCGGAGTTGTAACTTTGTGGATCATAATTCCTTCGTCTTGATTGCTCATATCATTGTTGATCAATCCACTCTTGATCTCCGCTTGACACAGCTACAGGCTTTGCCGGCACCGGGGTCGAAAGCTCTCTTTTTTCACATTTAGGTTCATTTTCCACGACATGCACGGCCCTTTTCCACGACATGCACGGCCCTTGGTAGTAGTCTTGAATTCCCTTCCTTTGATGGAATTGTGCCACTTTGCTGACTTGCCTTTGTTTTTCTTCCAGCGCTATGTACTCCTCTTGGTACTCCCTTAGTTCATTCATCATCAAAGAATTTCGGATGATGAATATTTGGGTGTACATCCTATTTCGGAAAAGGCGTGAACATCCTACTCCTCCTCCTTCTTCTCAGGTACTTTTACTTCATTATTATTATCAGCTTGCATGCCTCGTTCTTTTGGTTGACTTTCTCGCTAAATTTGCTGCCTCGCAAACTGTTTATCTTTCTTTTGGTGCGCCCAAAAGGAAGCGTAAGGTCTTGGACCTGGATGCTTTAGCTGTGATTTGCAAGACTACTATACTTACGAGTTCCTCCACTCCTAACAAGCCTCAACCTCTTCAATCTCGTGCAACCTCCTCTGCCAAAGTAGATGACCCTCATGTTCATCTCGAGGTTAAACACCCCGAGAAGCTCGCCAAGAAACATTCTATTGGCGAGAAGAAGAAGCAGGTAGTTTCGTCGACAATATCCAACCCTATCTTTAGTCCTGACATGAAGTTTCTCCAAAACGTCTATGTCAAGGCTCGCGAAGACCCTGCTACGAAGTCTCGTGCCTTAGAATCTTTGGTGACCCTTAGTGCGGATGACTTTCTCTCTCTGGAATCGTCCGTAATGCTAAATGCTTCTATGAATTTGACTCTCCAGCAGCACGCGACACTGATGAAGCAGGTGGCTCCCTTTTCCTTTTCGTTGTGTCCTTTCTCTATCCCAAGATTATCTCCTAAGTTTTAGCTCTCCACTTTGCAGGAAGTCGATCGTCACATGGCCAACCTTGTGGATACTAGACTTGTTCGCGAGAAAGTGAAGAAGGACAAGGCTCTGATCAAGTCTTTGGCGAAGGAGCTCAAAGAGGAAAAGGAGCACTCCGGCAAGCAAAGTCTGAAAATGGAAAAGCTTTTGAGTAAGCCACTTCCCTCGCAGATTCTTTCTTTTACTTTGTCTCTCCTTTTGTTATTTTCTTATGTCATATTTCGTCAAGCTCGGTGCATGTAACGTCAAGCGAATGCCTCTGAATCAGCTGCCTCACTAGAAGGTATGCATGCTGAGAACCTGAACCTTATGACCCAGAATGATTGTTATGTGTCCGAAAACATAATTTTGAATGAGAAGGTCGAAACTCTTTTCTCTCAAGTAGATCGTTTGTCAATTGACTATTCGCGTAATGAGGAGTTGAATCACCATCTCCATGATGATAATGATTGCCTCAAGTTGGAGCTTAAGCGAGTCTTGCAAATCGCATCTTAAGCCTCTTGTAATATTTTCATTTTCATATTAATATAAGCCTCACCTTTCAATTAACCAACCTTTTTTTCCCTAATTTCATTTTCATAAACCCATCACACTTCCGCATTGTGCCAACAAATTTGGTATCAGAGCAAACCTAACCCACTAATCCTAAAACTCTACCCATGGCAATTAACAAAAGTATTCAAGGTTTCAATTATGCCCAAAGTCTAATTCCAATTTTTGATGGTGAGAGTTATGATTATTGGAGTTTACAAATGAAAACATTATTCATTTCACAAGATTTATGGGATTTTATAGAAGATGGTTATAAGGTACCCGAGTCGGCAGAAGCTCTATCGTCATAGACGGATGCAGAGAAAAAGGAGTACAAGGAAAACAAGAAGAAGGATGCTAAAGCACTATTATTTCTACAACAAGGGGTAAGCAAAACTATTTTTCCTCGAATTTTGGTGGCGAAAACTTCGAAGGAGGCCTGGAATATTCTCAAAGTAGCATTCCAAGGATCAGAAAAGGTAATCTCAATTAAACTACAAAACTTATGGCGAGATTTTGATAATCTACTTATGAAAGAAAATGAAACTATACAGAATTTCTTTCAAGAGTTACTGGTATAGTAAATCAAATTAGTAGTTATGGAGATACCATAGAAAATAAAAGAGTTGTAGAAAAGATTTTAAGGAGCTTACCGTTCAAATTCGATCACATCGTCGCTGCCATTGAAGAGTCCAAAAATTTATCGACTCTCTCGGTACACGAATTAATGGGTTCACTCGAGGCGCACGAGAAAAGGATAAATAGGTTCGCGGAGCAACCGTTGGAGCAGGCATTTCAAACAAAAATAAGTTTCAGTGAAAAGAAAAATACGGAAGCCAGAAAAGAAAGCTCCAGAGGGGGATCGTCATCAACATCACCTCACGAGAAAGG
>NW_020621123.1:0-821 GCF_003573695.1 Papaver somniferum | reverse complement strand
CGAAACGGCCATCGAACGCATCCTCTGTGCGGCCTCTTCCCAAGCTTTGATACCGTCGGGCGCCGATCAGGTCACCCCGGGTCCGTGCAAACAGCAACGCGGCACAAGGCCACGCTCCGGCGCGGGCTCCACCAGGGGCCAGTGAACGGAACATCCCAACGGGTCGCGACGTCCTACTAGGCGAGAAGTGCAGCCCACCGCACCAGACAGATACCCCCAGGACGAGTGACGCCGTATGACCCGAACCGAAGCCCGAGCTGACGACGCCATCTGAACCCGAGGGCCACCGGCACGGTAAGCTTGAATCTCACCATTCGGACTTTTCGAACTCGTCCGTTTACACCACTTCAGTTTCACGTACTCTTGAACTCTCTCTTCAAAGTTCTTTTCACCTTTCCCTCACGGTACTTGTGTGCTATCGGTCTCGTGGTCATATTTAGCCTTAGATGGAGTTTACCACCCACTTAAGTCTGCACTCTCAAGCAAACCGACTCTAAGGAGAGACCCACACGACAACCGCTCCTGCTCTACGGGCCTGTCACCCTCTGTGTGGCCCCATTCAAGTTGGACTTGAACCAGTGAGCGAGTCGCCGTGTTGACGGGCCCTCCCAAACGCTACATTTCCCGCCGAGCGAGGCCCGGGGGATTCAGCGCTGGGCTCTTCCCTGTTCGCTCGCTGCTACTAGGGGAATCCTTGTTAGTTTCTTTTCCTCGGCTTAGTAATATGCTTAAATTCAGCCGGTAATCTCACCTGAACTGAGGTCGTGAAAGGCGAATCGCGCGGAGGCGAAACGCAAAGTGCGAGAAAATAATGCAAACTG
>NW_020621122.1:0-523 GCF_003573695.1 Papaver somniferum | reverse complement strand
GCATGTTTCCAATAAAAATAGACACCTGTTGAGCTAAATTATAGCGTTCGAGTCTTTTCGAGTGTGTATTATTCGAACGTACACTCGAAACTTCTCTAAGTAGAAAATCTTGTTTATGAGGCCTAGACTTCAAAATTTGGATAAAATATCAACATCTTGTGGGTCTATAGACCAACATGTCCTGATCATTAGCATTTTTCCAATAAAAATAGACACCTGTTGAGCTAAATTATAGCGTTCGAGTCTTTTCGAGTGTGTATTATTCGAATGTACACTCGAAACTGCTTTAAGTAGAAAATCTTGTTTATGAGGCCTAGACTTCAAAATTTGGATAAAATATCAAGATCATGTGGGTCCATAGACCAACATGTCCTGATCATTTGCATGTTTCCAATAAAAATAGACACCTGTTGAGCTAAATTATAGCGTTCGAGTCTTTTCGAGTGTGTATTATTCGAATGTACACTCGAAACTTCTCTAAGTAGAAAAATCTTATTTATGAGGCCTAGACTTCAAAATTTGG
>NW_020621121.1:0-413 GCF_003573695.1 Papaver somniferum | reverse complement strand
CACTCGAAACTGCTCTAAGTAGACAAATCTTGTTTATGAGGCCTATACTTCAAAATTTTGATAAAATATCAAGATCATGTGGGTCTATAGGCCAACATGTCTTGATCATTAACATGTTTCCAATCAAAATAGACACCTCTTGAGCTAAGTTATAGCGTTCGATTCTTTTCGAGTGTGTATTATTCGAATGTACACTCGAAACTGCTCTAAGTAGAAAATTCATGTTTATGAGGCCTAGGCTTCAAAACTTGGCTAAAATATCAAGATCGTGTGGGTCTATAGACCAACATGTCCTGATAATTAGCATGTTTCCAATAAAAATAGACACCTCTTGAGATAAATTATAGCGTTCGAGTCTTTTCGAGTGTGTATTTTTCGAATGTACACTCGAAACTGCTCTAAGTAGAAAATTC
>NW_020621120.1:0-338 GCF_003573695.1 Papaver somniferum | reverse complement strand
TGGATGAAACTGCAACTTATTACTGAACTCATGTTGCAAGATTACCATATACATACCTGATGTTCTCGTCCAGGTGAGGTTTGAGGTGTGAAATATATCAGATTGGATGAAACTGCAACCTATTACTAAACTCATGTTGCAAGATTACCATATATAAACCTGATGTTCTCTTCCAGATGAGGTTTGGGGTGTGAAATATATCAGATTGGATGAAACTGCAACCTATTACTGAACTCATGTTGCAAGATTACCATATACATACCTGATGTTCTCGTCCAGGTGCGGTTTGAGGTGTGAAATATATCAGATTGGATGAAACTGCAACCTATTACTGAACT
>NW_020621119.1:0-839 GCF_003573695.1 Papaver somniferum | reverse complement strand
ACAATCTTTCGTCTACACGAACTCACAGAAATTACTCTCAATTGAGCAAAATTCAATCATTCAGAGCATTTTAACGCTGAATTCACAACACACCTACAATCTCAGATCACCATTGATCTCACGCATTTCTCAGATTCCCTCCTACAGATCAACCCATCCTCTCTTGTGTCAGAATTGACTCTGGAACGACCATTGTTCTTGGTTTAGGCCGGGGTCTTACAGATTGATCTCTCGAACTTAAAGCACTCCCTTCTTGCAGTGCATCTGTGTGAGGTTCAACCTTTCGCTCGATCAAGGAGTCTCCACACGGTCGACTCTTCAATTCCGTAAAAACCAGCAAATCGTTTTTCCCCACTCACAGATTGGCGACCACAGTGGGAGATTAATCTCTTGGTTGCAATCTCACGATTTCACAAGATGGCTGGTCTTAGGTCTGGGTTAGTTACAGTTTCCAATATAAACGACACTAGTACTAGCAACAACAACAATGACAATCATAATATCCCGAAAACGATTCCGGCCTCCAACACTGACGGTGGTGACATTACTCCTCCTCATGATGAAGGTCATCCCCTGTTCGGTCGATACCCTGAAGAAGTCAGAGGAAATCCACCACCTACCATTGCTGATCTTATCAAAGTGCAGGAGACTCTCGCAAAGAATCAGACTGACATGGCTGCTATACAGAAGGAGCTGTGTAACTATCTCAAAACTCTTACTGATAAGATGACAGAGAAGACTCAAGAAAAGGGAAAAGAGAAGGAGAAATCCTCAGAGGTTGCTGATCCTGAAGTAATCCCAATCCATACAGTGGATGATGATGAAACTGGCAAAGCTGC
>NW_020621118.1:0-1058 GCF_003573695.1 Papaver somniferum | reverse complement strand
TTTTTCAAACTGCCAAGAAACCTTATGGAAGAGACATATTTGAAAAAAATTTAGAAGTTAAACTTACCATTGATGTTACCAAACCTTTGAAGTTTGGTATTGAAGCTTTTGAAACCCCAACTATCTCTCATTGGCTGGAGTTTGCTTATTCTCTCAATGGAATCAAATTCTGCAAAGTTTGTAGAATATTAGATCATCCATCCCCACCCTGCCCCATCCCACCCACACATTCAGAATCCCACTACTCAAATCACAAAAGCCTGCAAACACCTCAACCTCTCTCACCACCCCAATCTGCCTACCAAAAATCCGTTCAAGAAGGAAGAAATGCCATTCATAGAGGATACTCTGATGCTGATGCTGCTCAAGTCTTTGATATTAAGATAAGGAATGCAAAACAGAAAGAATTGGGAAAAACAATTACTAAATTTGCTCCCTCATCTTCAAAACACCTCACTTTTGGAGCCTCTGCTGGAGCTGATCCCAGCTCCCCACATCCGGATGTCATTGCCAGCCAAATAAGGCACAAAAAACTTGAGCTCTCAAATAAAATATCCACCAACTACAGGAATCACCAAGCTAAAACAAAGATCAAGGAAGCAGCTAGAGCTAAAAATCCTTCAAACACTAATGCCAACCAAACTCTGGACACCACTGGTATCTTTCCAACCATTCCTTCCCAAACCATCATAACTCTAGCTCAAATCAAGGAAAGAATGGATGCTGAAACTGTCCAGTTCAAAAAGAAGGCTTGGAAATCTAGAAAGACAATTCACTTCTTCACTGAAGAAGATTCACCCTCTGATAATGACAGTATTAAGGATTTGGACAAGCAGAAAGTCATGCCAAAAAGGAAGCAATCAACTCAGAGTGCAGAGCCTATGGAAATCAATGAAACTGGCAACAACAAAAGATTCAAGTACTACCCAGAAAACTATGCTGAACCTTTGGACTCAAGCATTCCCCTTATGACTAATGGTGCTTCTGGCTCATCAACACCAACCCCTGAGGTAATTTCCTTCTCTATCTTCTATCTTGGATTAAACTGCAACCAACAT
>NW_020621117.1:0-887 GCF_003573695.1 Papaver somniferum | reverse complement strand
TTAAAGTGTTAACTCTTATACTACAATCACTACTGTTAGTGGATCATAAAAGGTAAGAGTTAAGAATTACCATTTTTGTATATTTGGTTAGGTGTTTTTCCGTTTGCATGATTCCATCATCTTGTCGAAGCTTGCACCTAGATGATATACTGAAGCAACATGTTGTGTGAATTTTACAGGTACTTTGCAAGGATATCTGATTCCCAAGCTAACAATGCCTCCGGAGATGATACACACTTGGATAATGAAGCCTCCAGGGATGATTCGTGCATAGATAACGATGCCTCTAAGGATGATTCATGCATGGACGAGACTTCCATTGGTGAAGATGAAACACCTGGAATCAAGAATGTTCCAAACATAAAGGACGCATTCTTTGTGGATCAAGGGACTGAAAAGCGTCTCAGAACTCCATCATTTTGTCTTCTGATAAATCCCAAGGAGGTTACTCGGGAAAAAAATGGTGACTCCTCAGGCTGCCATTCGGTTTTGTCTTGAACGAGGATATTTTTCTGCGTCAATCATTGAATTCAAGCTTTCTCGACGGCCTTTTGAAATTTTTCTGGATGGGCGAGATATATGCTGGGTTTCCCTCGTGTTCGAGCCAAGCTGCATGATACAAAAATAATTCGGGCTATCCAAGCTTCTGGGGACCTGTTCAATTTTCATGATGTGCGAGGTATGGTAGCTCTACTTGCCCGTTGGTGTGTTGCAACTCACTCTTTTATATGCAGATGAGGAGAGTTTACCATTACCTTGGAAGATGTAGTTGCTTTGTTGCATCTTCCAATCACGGGTAACCTTCCTGAAGGTATTTCTTCCTCATAGGAAACTGCAATCTCCAACATCTTGACAACTGCTATTGAAGAAATTAATAAGGCATCCGG
>NW_020621116.1:0-1020 GCF_003573695.1 Papaver somniferum | reverse complement strand
TGTTGCCTTTGGCTCTGCAGTTGCTGCTGTTGCTTTCCTTCCCCTGCAGCTGCTGCACTGCCTCCTCTCTTGTGCACTGCTTGTGCTTCACTGCTTCTCCTCTGCTGCCCTGCAGCACTGCTGCTGCTGTACCACTGCTAGTGCTGCTGCTTTCTTTCCCCTGCAGCTTCACTGCTGCTTTCCTCTGCAGCTCTTGCTCCTGCTGCTGCAACCTGGTTTCCACAGCTGCTGCTGCAACCTGGTTTCCACTGCTCCTGCCAAGCCAAGTCCACAGTTCAGCCCAAGTCCAAAGTCCAACTGAGCCTAAGTTCAAATCAGTGAAACCCAAAGGCCCAGATTCTTGACTAAACCAAAAGCCCAAGGTCTAGTTCACTGAGGCCCATTTCACTAAGGCTCAAAGCCCAGTTTAGGTTAAGGTTAAGACCCAATCCAATTCAGGCTTAATCAAAAGCCTAAGTTTAAGGCCTAAGCCCATTTGCACTTCAAAAGACCAAACTGAGCCCAAGCTCAGTTCCTTTTATTGTTATCAAACCCATTAGTACTCAAAGCCCAATCTAAGCCAAAAGGCTTCTAAGCCCAAAGCAAATTTAGGAACCCAATTAGCTAAGACACATTTCCGAAACACACCTGATCTCTGTGGATCGACCCGTACTTGCACGAGCCACAACTGACGACCGTGCACTTGCGGTATAACTGTAGGCCCGCGTTTTATTTATCGCTTCAATTTATACACACCTTTCCGGGCCCGCCAAGTTTTTGGCGCCGCTGCCGGGGATCGGTGCTGTGTTTTATCTGTGTTTCTTAGCTAATTTGTATTTCATTGCATAGCATTTGCATCTGCATCTGCTTCATTTCATTTGCTGTTGGACCTGCTGATTCTGAACCTGTTTTTCCTCTGCTGGGACGCCACCAAGGAAAAGAACCAAAACCCAACTGGGTTTTTGCAACAATATCAGAGCAGCTGGGCTGTGCTACAAAGGTAAGCCTAAACCCATTCATTGAGAGAACCCAACCTGTGGG
>NW_020621115.1:0-470 GCF_003573695.1 Papaver somniferum | reverse complement strand
ATGAGGCACATAAATTAGAATTGGAGGCTTCAAAGGGTGATGCAGATAGATTGAAAAAGGAGAAAACTGCCAAGAAGAAGCTGGATGCGTTGGCTAGAAAAGGTGTTAAAATAGCGAAAAAGAGCACTACTACAGCAACGCAATCTGAGGAGGAAGCTCAAGGATTAGCTATTATTGGTAGAAGAGGTAGAAGTAAAACACGAAAAGGTGATGAAAAGGGTTCGGCAAGCCTTTATAATTCGTTTGTTCCTTAATGCGGGTATTCTATTGGAATGCTCAAGGCTTGACTAAGGATGGTGCAAGGGCCAAGTTGGAGGAGCTTTATCACTTGCACAGTCCTGACATAATATGTATTGCGGAGCCTCAAATTTTCTGCACTGTGCATTTTTCAGGAAGATGTAATTAATTGATTTTTGTGAGGATGTTGTCACTAATGAGACTGGTGGGGAGAAAGGCAATCTTTGGATTTT
>NW_020621114.1:0-348 GCF_003573695.1 Papaver somniferum | reverse complement strand
AAGTTCATGATGGTTTCTGTGAGTTGAATGCGTGACTGCGCCGCCTTGTAATGCGGTGAGGCCTTGGGTATCAAAGCTCCACGCAACTTCCCTCGCCTCTATTCAACTTACTTTGACTCGGATTGATTCTAGAGGGGTTTGCTTAAATTGTAACGAATTCCCTTTCGAAGGATTAGAAGCTGGTCTAGAAACAATCTAAGTGGAGACATCATTCTTTTTGTTTGCTAGATAAATTAGGCTTGTTGTGGTCGAGTCAGCCTTCTTTGTGTTTGTTTAGAATTCCCTTGCAGTTAGGATGTCGAACTGGTATTATAATAGCCAATACAATGAGTATCCAACTGAGCAGTA
>NW_020621113.1:0-979 GCF_003573695.1 Papaver somniferum | reverse complement strand
ACACTCAAGAGTGATGCTTTAACCCTCACAGGACGGATATCTCCAAGATAAAACACCCTACTACACCTACTACTAGCATATGTAGTAGATGCTCAACTTGAGCTTGACAACTCCGAAAAAAAAACAAAAACCGAACTCTTAAGAAACGCTATAAAATATTTTCCCTTAGGGGTCCCTCTAAAATATAGAGCAACCCCTTTCCCATTGTTTTTACAAAAGTAGTGAATTTCTTTTTATAATTGACAAATACAACTTAAGAAGAAAAACTCCCCGATGTGGGACTAAAAGGTTTATATAATTTCTTAAAACTAATAAAAATTGGAAACTCCACGATGTGAGACTAAAAAAGTTCATTCACAAAATAAAATAATAAATCCGTTAATCAATCGACACAAGCAGTGATTCTTCAATGGGGCAGTGAAAAATATTAATGGTAAAATTAAGCAACAAAATTTGGGACTATCTTCCTCCAACTGCTTTTCTGTGGAAGCCATACTGTAATCAAAAATAAAGAACTAATCTTCTCATGGCCCAATGTCTTCGTCTGGATTGGTTGGACCAACATGA
Organism: Papaver somniferum; assembly: GCF_003573695.1. Taxonomy (NCBI): domain Eukaryota; kingdom Viridiplantae; phylum Streptophyta; class Magnoliopsida; order Ranunculales; family Papaveraceae; genus Papaver; species Papaver somniferum. Next base: position 412 of record NW_020621113.1, on the reverse strand, counting down.
AAAATAATTATGGAGACCAGATAGTTTACAGCCTTGATGGAGACCAGATAGTTTAAAGAAAGGTCTCCAGAATCTATGGATGTACGCCACTTAGGTGTTCCGGCCTCTTCACATAGAATCCGTAAACTGTCTAGTTGTTTATTTTACAAACATTTTTCAACGGATGCAGATTGAGAAAGTAACAGTTGATTGTATTTCTTGTTTGGTGAGTGTGCAGGAGAAACGTGAACTGGTGGGAGGTAAGGAATTCATTACGGTGGCTGATCCACTGCTGGAAGGCCGTTATCCAGAGCAAGGCTTGTACCAAGCTCTTTCTCTCACAGCTGAGTGTTTGCATCGTAAAGATGTGAAAAGGCACGTTATCCAGATCAGTTTGGCTTCAAACATATTATTTTTAATCCTTTGTGAATTA
>NW_020621112.1:0-440 GCF_003573695.1 Papaver somniferum | reverse complement strand
TGGTTCCAGCTTCATTTTCAGATGGTAGTATTTGCAAGTGCATGTCCAACGTCTTCCACTAAAACTGAAATACAAAATATTAACTAGCCTAAGATGTACCCATAATCCTATCTCGAAGTCATCAGTATTCAGTAGTTACAATTACAAGTGAATTGACACGACTAAACTAGAAAGTACATCACAAGCACGTTGTACCTGCCTCCCTCACGGGGTACTGCTATTCCTTGGCTTACTTCTCCCATCGTGATGTCGAAAAAATATCGATCAACGTATTAAATATACAGTACAAACACACAAAATAAAGCCCTATTCTTGTAGAGAAGCAAGAGGAGCATCTCATGTTTCCCCTGAATGCAAACTCAATTCCACCAAATTGATGGCAACTGAAACAGTCATAGTAATCCACTTTTCACTATTCCCCACTTCAAACTAAACAACTG
>NW_020621111.1:0-343 GCF_003573695.1 Papaver somniferum | reverse complement strand
TTTTTTTATCCGAGATCAAAAAAATACCGATTGGGCCCATTGAAATGAATTTTTTCCGCTTCATGCTCACCCACGGGGGTTGCTCGGAGCATGTGATAATTATTCTATTTCGATGGGCCAAACGACCGTCCGACTACAACTAACAAACAAGATTGAGGAAATAAAAACTATACAAATTTTTCGGGCTATACGGACTCGAACCGTAGACCTTCTCGGTAAAACAGATCCAACTTTTTATTATCGAAATGATTCGAACTGTTCCAAAGACCCAACATGCCTTTTTTTTGCATTGGGCTCTTTCATCAACTGATATAAATATCAGATAGTCCGCCATACTTTTTCT
>NW_020621110.1:0-340 GCF_003573695.1 Papaver somniferum | reverse complement strand
AGAACGTTGAAGAGGAGAAACTTCTGGAGAGAACGTTGAAGCGGCTCCAGGAGAAAAACGTCGAAGCGACTCCTGGAGAAAACTACAGTGAGGGCGCCATTAACGCTTGACTTCGAAAAATGACTTGGTACGATATGGTATATGGGAAGACGTCACAAATAGTGTTGGTCGGCAAGTAGCATTTTTTTACTCATGGGAAAGAATACGCTTCTTCTGTTTTATTTTCCCTTGCAACTCTCAAAGCTTTTACGGTTACAATGTTGAAGTCGGAGGCTGCGTCAATCAGCATGCTGTCAAACTCGACATCCTTCAACTGAACAATGGTTAGGAGTCCCCAGTT
>NW_020621109.1:0-915 GCF_003573695.1 Papaver somniferum | reverse complement strand
AAAAAAAAAAAAGGACTAATAACTGCCAAAAACAAGTTCCCATGTATCCAGTTTGAGTTTAGTCGTATAACATGCCAACCGTGTCCATGATTAGTCGTCATTTTTTACATTCTCGAGCATGATGACTTATTGCAATGCATTTACATTGTTCCTGACCATGTAGCTAGCTTTAAGATGCAAATTCTAATTTATTCCTTGTGTACTGTGTTATTTCTATATGCTCCAAAAGGTTAAGCAAGGAAATAAACATGTTATTCCTCTTTCAACACCTTCTTGCAAAGGTGACAAACTCTTGGCTGCGACACTTAATTAGAGGGGAATTTATGAAACTGCGAATACTTGCAGTCCATGAATGCAATCCTTCTCAGGCATCGTCACCGGAAGAACAAAGTTATTTTGATAAAACTAATCATGACCAAGGAATTTTAGCTGCTAGAAGAGGTATTGATGATGATGAAGTTCCAGAAGAAGGTAACAATGGTAAAGTTCCAGAAGGAAGTAATTATGGTGTGAAAAAGCGGGGGTCTAACAACCACACCCAATATTTCATTCCGCAATCTGAATAAAAAAACTCCAATATACTTTCAAGAGAATCGACTAGACCGTCAGACTCAATCTATAGAAAAGTATATCAAAGAGTTATATCTCAATTTCTCAATTCAAGCTGCAATCAAACAAATAGGAATTTGCGAACCCGATTGAATAAGAGAAATAACTTGGACGGTATCACAAACCAATATCCAAGTGTCAATCAATTCAATCAACAACCCAAAGGTCGGATTCAAGAACTGATTGAACTTAACGCACAACCTGTGATATTTCTATTATATAACAAAATATAATGAGGAAAAGAAATAACACAGACACCGGAAATTTTGTTAACGAGGAAACCGCAAATGCAGAAAAACCCCGGGA
>NW_020621108.1:0-355 GCF_003573695.1 Papaver somniferum | reverse complement strand
TTTTGTTTTTTAGACCTTAAATTCAGGTCAGAATTGGACAACTGATGGCTCATTAGAACACTTACAGATCATAGAACAGTATCGCATATAAAAATCCACAAAATATTTCGGTTCATTTTAACGGAAACAAAGCGTGAACCTTAAATTGGGTTTTTGCTTTTTAAACCTTAAATTCATGTCAGAATTGGACAAATGATGGCTCATTAGAACACTTACATATCATAGAACATATCACATATAAAAATCCAAAAAATATTTCGGTTCATTTTAACGTAAACAAAGCGTGAACCGCTACCTACGCTTTTCGGCAAAAATTGGTTTTTGCTTTTCAAACCTTAAATTCAGGTCAGAACTG
>NW_020621107.1:0-1079 GCF_003573695.1 Papaver somniferum | reverse complement strand
CAATCAAAATCCCCAAATTTCTCCAATGACAGTACAATTAGGGTTTCGAAATTTACTCACCAAACATGTGATTTGACACTTCAATCGTCGACCCATTATTTTCCTTGTTCACCTGCTCCGTCCCATGCCTCAATTGCATCTTTCCAACTCGTCCTATTTTATTGATTTCTTCCCTAGGTTTTTAGAGAGAAATTAGGGGAGAAAACTATATAATAGGAGGCTAGAACAAGGGGGTAATGATGGAGAAAGATAGGGGTGATGATGGTGGAGGTGTGGTGGTGGCAGTGAGTTGGTGGCAGAGGTGGAGAAGGTGGTGGTGTACGGTGGATTTTCTGCAGAGGAGAAGGAAGGGGGGCTCGACTGTTTTGGGAAGAAGGGGGGTGTTTGGTTAGCTGGTATAGGTTCGGTTGCTAGGGTGTTAGGCGGCTTCATCAAATTGGATGAACAGAGAGGATGAGCCATGGGATGTGGAGCTGGTAGGTAGATCGGACGGTGATGCGGAGGCAAGCGAGGAGCGACCGTCGGATGAAGGGATACAACGAAACGAACGGTGCTAGATTAGGTTCGGTGTTGTAGTGTAAGGCGGGGATATCAAACTTTGATGAATAGCAAGGGAGCAACCGTTGGATTCAACTACCATCTAATCTGAAGGCTTGGAATTTCAGCGTTGTGGTGCTCGGCAGAGACTTCAGATTTTGATGCTCTATGAAGGAGCGACCGTCGGATGCTTCTGAGAACTGATCTGATGGCTGAGAACGGAGGCGCTTTTGTGTGTAGAAAATGAGGTTGTGCGCACCATTCTTCGCGGCTTCCTTGCGTAATTTCTCCCGGCTTTTCACTACTTTTCTGCTCTTTTTGCTCCGCGACTCATCCGAACTTTATTTATTACCTAAAAATGCAAAATTAATTAATAAAAATATTTATTCCTGAAAACAATGAAAATACAGAATATGGGATAAAATGTAGAATTAATGCATAAAAGATGAGTTAAATGCCAACAAAAAGGGATAAATATATACAATATTTGGCACTCATCAAATACCCCCAAACCTGAATTTTACTTGTCCTCAAGTAAAACA
>NW_020621106.1:0-704 GCF_003573695.1 Papaver somniferum | reverse complement strand
CTCTTCATTTCCTTGGCCTTCATTTTCTTGATCTTCTTCGTCATCATTCTCTTCTTCAATAACATTATCAATTGTATTCTCCATCACCTCTTCATTGACATCTTGGATTACATCACGAACATTATCTTGGTTGACTTCCAGTAACAAGCCACCTCCATGTTTAGCATTTGTGGCACCACGTTTTCGGAAATCTAAATGTTTTGCTCCACAAGGGGTGGGAGTTTTCAAATCCTCATCTAGTTGTAGTCTCAATCTTTTTCCTTTGTTCCTAATGAACAAAAACCAAAGTATTAGCTAAACATAAGAGAATATTGTGTTATCAAATCAAAAAGAACTAAAGAATAAAGTAAACACAACACTTGTGATTAGCAGACTATAGTTCGGTTACCAAATTTTTTTTGCATCGTAACCGAACTACATATTTCAAAAGTTCGGTTAGCCATAAAAATTATCGACAACACCGAACTCATTCTTAACTTTTGAAAATTTTAGTTCGGTTACGAGAGTTTTTTTAGGAGCACACCGAACTAAAATTTCAAAAGTTCGGTTAGCAAGAGAAATTATCGACAAAACCGAACTCATTCTTTCAAAGGAAAGATTGAGTTCGGTGACGATATATTTTTTTTCGAGTAGACCGAACTGTGTAGTTCGGTTACCAGATATTTTTCAATTTTTTGCGAGCACACCGAACTGTTCTTATTTTT
>NW_020621105.1:0-335 GCF_003573695.1 Papaver somniferum | reverse complement strand
TAAAAATGTTCCTCTAAGATTTCAAAAAATATGGTTAGGGCATCCTGATTTTATGAAGATGGTTGCTGATTGTTGGGCAGAACCAATATATGGAGATCCAGTTTATGTCTTTATGATGAAACTTAAGAGATTAAAAGCTTCTTTAAAATAATGGAATTGGAGAAATTTTGGCAATGTTCAAGTTAAAATTAAAGAAACAGAAAAGTTATTTAAAGAAAAAATGTTGATTTCAGATGACAATCCTCAAGATGAGAATGCTCTATTTGATCTGGTGATGGCTCAAAATGAACTGAATTCTAGGGAAGTTCCTCAAAGTATTATGATGAAGAAAAAAT
>NW_020621104.1:0-370 GCF_003573695.1 Papaver somniferum | reverse complement strand
TGAGAGATGTGGTGATACCAAAATCGTTATGTATGTATGTCTAAATATTTGAAGTGATACTTGAGTTTAGAAGAATACAGATGTAAGAAATTACATAAATAGTCATTCTTTGATTCTTGTACTTCATATTCTTGTTTTGGTAATGAAAAATAATATCACTGTTAGCAATCAAACAAGTGCACCACATATGTTTGATAATATGCTTGATGGAAAGTTATAAACTGTGATGTTATAACTATAGAAATTTTGAATCTTTAATTGATGCATTTGAGAAACTTGAAGTACTGAATTTAGTTGATTTTTAAGTAATTATGTAAGTGCATACTTTACTTATTTTTGGTTTCAAATGATCATATGTAAATGATTATGA
>NW_020621103.1:0-1707 GCF_003573695.1 Papaver somniferum | reverse complement strand
GTTTGCGTGACTTTGTAAGATTTCCCAGACCTCCATTCAAGGATCTTCCTTCGGCTGAGATGATTTCCAGTCGACCAAGATTGAAGTATCTTTCTGGTGATAAACGAAAGTCGTCTCCAGGATGCTCTCAGGTATGTTTCTTCATATAATCTTCACGAAATTATAAGAACTGTATTATGATTATATTACTGGATTTCACCACAGGATGGTCGTAATATACGACCTCGAATCGATGTAGATTTATCAATGACTGAGGCGGTTATTCATGGCGGAGAAGGCAGGCATAACGGTTATAAGCTGTTACCTAATACCGTAAAGTCCCCAGTTGGTGCTTTGGTGGTTCCCGATATTTCTCACTGTGACTTTCATTGCTATTAGCATTAGAATCATGAAGCCAGCGCTATTAATTTTGTTGCAGAATTTTACTCCATCGAGTCTTGAAGGTCTTCAATTTTCTGCTACTGAACAAGCAATCGCTGATTTGAGTGACGAAGAAACTGTAAGTATTTCTTCGTATGTTCAAATGTGGTGCTTCATAGATGAAAATATCGATTGTAGAGGACGTGTACAGGAGGATGTCACCATGGAGATGGAGAATTCTGGAATTCAATCATCCTCTGGGAATGGGAAGGGAGGTAATTCCCAAGATTCGGAGCCGGATGGAAGTGATGTTCCTCTTGTCGTTGATGTGGACAACTCCAACCCCTTGGACACTTTGGAGACTCCTCAAGTAATTATATATCCTGTATATTCTTCATAGAAGTATAAAAGTGCTGACTTGTGAATGGATGCATGAGAACCCATGTGAATATATGAAAACTTAGTCGAATTTCGTCGTCATAAAATTTAGAACCCATCTTTTTAATAGAAACGCTGTAGAATCTTCGTCTGGAGTCGGATGTTGATGATCTGCATGTGCAAATTCAATCCCGAAAAATTTCCAAGATTTAACAAAGAAGCTTTTTAAGTTTTGAGCACGTTCAGAGCCTGAAAAAGGCGAAATAGTAAACTTCCAGGAGACTTCCAGAACTTTTCAGATTGCATCACTTTATATTTTGGCCACGTCTGCTTGCTCGTTCATCGGATTGCCATGAAAGTTTGACATGTCATAGAGGACATACATACGAAGAGAATGGTATATGACCCATCCTCAAATTCCTTGTAGATTGCTCCCAGTTCGTCTCCTAGTACATGGCAGAGTTCAGTTTCTTCAGATGGTTTCATCGTAAAATGTGTTTTCATGACTTTCATGTTATTTGCTCGTGACTTGAATGTAGTATGATGAACCTTGATGATGTTGCCTTGTTGGTATACTGTGTTTCATAATCTCCTTTGGATTCGTGATTCTAACCTCATGTAATCTTCGTATTAGGTGCTAAATACCGAAGTTGAGGATACTGGAGCCAACGCTGATAACTCTAACCATTCCGGAGTTATTGATGAAGAGACAAACATCCCTGTATTTAAAGGCCATGAGAAGGTCGTTACTGCTGTTATGGAAATACAGATGGTTGTTTCCTCAGTGATAGAAGAAACCGAGACAGCAGCGGAGAATACCGGAGGAACTGTTGCCTTAGTCGTGGGAGCCACTCCAGTGACCGAGAACCGTATAATAGTGTATGAATATCCAACTGCAGGGGTCGCTTTCGATCCTCCCTTTAACACTTCACTCCCGTATCATGAACTGGTCGGTGGATTCAGCGTTCC
>NW_020621102.1:0-1039 GCF_003573695.1 Papaver somniferum | reverse complement strand
TTAGGATTTGGATTAGTTCTGCTTGGTCTTTCAACCTTCTTCTATTGTGAAATTGATTTTCTTGATATTTTTTGAATCAACGTACATAGAATTGAAATTTTTATTAGAGGTATTACCTTAGAACATATTAATTGTAGTTACAATATATTTCTCAAACTTTTTCTGTTAAAGATGAGTTTATCTAGTTTACAATTTAGTCTCAGAAATAAATTTCCGACTTATAACGAAGTGTGTAGACTTTTTTGAGTTAACGTATATTAAATTCAACATTTTTATGTACTCTTTATTTTTGTGTTGGCTTTGTCTTTCTATTTGATTTAAGATAGTGAAATTTGTTAGGATTCGGATTTGTTCTGCATGGTCTTTCATCCTTCTTCTATTATGAAATTTGACTTCCTTCATATTTTCTTGAATCAACGTACATAGAAATGCAATTTTTACTAGACGTACTGCCTTAAAACATATAAATTGTGATTACAATACATATTTCACACTTTTTCTATTAAATATGAGTTTATCTAGTTTACAATTTAGTCTCAGAAATCAATTTTTGACGTATAACGAAGTGTGTAGACTTTTTTGAGTTAACGTATATAAAATTTAACATTTTTATGAACTGTTTCTTTTTGTGTTGGCTTTGTCTTTCAATTTGATTCAAGATAGATGAAATCTGTTAGGATTTGGATTAGTTCTGCATGGTCTTTCATCCTTCCTCTATTGTGAAATTTGACTTTCTTCATATTTTCTTGAATCAACGTACATAGAAATGCAATTTTTACTGGACGTATTGCCTATTAATTGTAATTACAATACATTTTTTCAAACTTTTTTTTGTTAAAAATGAGTTTATCTAGTTTACAATTTAGTCTCAGAAATAAATTTCCGACTTATAACGAAGTGTGTAGACTTTTTTGAGTTAACATATATAACATTTAACATTTTTAAGAACTCTTTCCTTTTGTGTTGGCTTTGTCTTTCTATCTGATTCAAGATAGATGAAATTTGTCAGGATTTGGATTAGTTCTGCTTGGTCTTTCAA
>NW_020621101.1:0-835 GCF_003573695.1 Papaver somniferum | reverse complement strand
CGGGCCTACAGTAATACCGCAAGTGCACGGTCGTCAGTTGTAGCTCGTGCAAGTACGGGTCGATCCACAAAGATTGGGAGTGTTTGGAGTTTCTAGCTATTTGGGCTCTAAATTGCTATTGGGCTTCTAATTGTGCTTATGGCTTAGTGGGTTTGTTTGTAATGATGAAGTGCTTTAGGACTTGGGCATTTGAATGATTTTGGAATGAACTGTGAACTTGGGCTTAACAGTTCAATTGTGAATTGAGCTTTGGATTCAGTCAAGGATCTGGGCCTTTGGAAATGTAATGAATTTGGGTTCAAGTGAACTGAACTGAGTCTTGAACTCAGTTGGCTTGTATGAGGATCTGGGCTTGACAGTGACAGGCCTTAGCTTGGAAAGTGAACTGTGAGCTGGGCTTGATAGAGCTATCAGTTTGGTTTTTGAATGAGTCCACAGTGAACTGGACTGGGCTCTTAATTATCAATGCACTTAGGCCACAGTGAGCTTCAATGGACTAATGGGGAGCAAAACAGAGAAACTAGAAGAGCAAAAGATAGCAAAAGAAAGAGAATAAAAGAGAACACAGACAGAGATGAGGAACATGGAAGAATAGGGAACAATAACTAAAGGATTAACAATGGCAGTGAAACAAACTAACAATGATCATGGGAAAGAAGCAAAAATCAGTGGCAATGAGGCACAAAGGCAGTTAGCCTAAGGCAAGGGAGCAGCAATGAAACAAATGGTAACAGTGGCAGTTAACAGGAAACAAAACCAAATAAACCAAGGCTGTTAGCCAAGGGCAGGGAGGAGAAGAAGCTGACAATGAAGTAAAAAAAAGGAAAAAAAAAAA
>NW_020621100.1:0-716 GCF_003573695.1 Papaver somniferum | reverse complement strand
ATATCAACTGAACTCCCAGTGTCCACTAGGATTTTGTTTATCGTCCACGGTCGCCCTTTTTCACCTTCATCTTATCCTTATTTAGAGTGAGGTTGCATAGTCATGGTGACTACCAAAGGATCATAATGCATTCCAACTCCTGCTTGCATATCCTCTGTCGTGAAAGAGATTGGTTGTTTTTGCCATTCTTCGAGCGCGCGACTCTTGGTTACTAGGTGTATTTCTTCGCCATTTCGATCCCTTTTGTAAACTCGGCTTAAAACATTATCATGGAAGTTGATGATGTCTTTAGCTGAGTGGATGATTGAGTTTATCTGCCTCGAGTTCTATCCAATTTAAATGAGATGGATAACAGTTGGTTGGGGTTGTGGTGGTGTCTCTGGTAGATCGCTTTCTTCCAGGTATTGGTTCAACATTCTTTTCTCGATTAGTTCTAGTATTCGCACATTTCTACAGTTGGCGGTAGTATGACTGTGAAATCGATGATATGTACGTAAGGGTTCTTGCCCGATATTAAATGACACTGGTATTTCTTAGGTTAATATGACCTCCTCCCAGATCTTTTCTACTGGGGCGTTTAACTTTGGCAGTTTTACATCATCAAATGGTGGGTAGTTTGATTTCCTCTCAAATCTTGGTTTGTGATTATATCCAGCTCTTCGGTCATTGTTGAACTGGCCTCCTTGATTATCGTATCTTTTTGCTGGATAGTTGTA
>NW_020621099.1:0-1220 GCF_003573695.1 Papaver somniferum | reverse complement strand
TACGAAAATCAGAAAAACATAGGAAAACCAAACCATGATACGAACATCTCAATGTAACACAATAATCTTCAGATTTGAATGGGCAATCCATTTGAACAACACCATCTTGACATGCATTTCTACCTGTTGCTGATAGCGAATCATAACTTATGGATTGCAATAGCCAAGACTTGCTAAACTCGTTAACAGTATTCTTAAGCATGAGATTATAGTTCTTCTTTTGGATATTAAAATCAAGATGCATTTTAATAAACTCAGAAGTAGAAATTAGATCTAACCATTTCTTGCACACACATTTGCATACAAGTGTGGTTTTCACGGGTACCCTTTTAAGGATTTGAAGGAACAGATCTTCTGGAATGCTGGACATTTTTGCTTCTCTTTTTTTTACTAGTTTCTTGCAGTGTGTGAGAGGGGGAAGTTAGGGTTTGTTTATTTTCTTAGGTTAAAGAAGTCAGTGCATTGCATATTTCTCTTTATAATTCGCAAAGATGAAGAGATAAGAAAATTTATTGCCCGGAGTTTCGGGGGTTAAAGAAATCAGTCCATCTTTATTTGAATTTGATTTTCCATATTTACCATCCAAATTACTCTTAATTCTTTTCCTCATACTTCCTATTTTACACCCTGAAAATCATAAATACTCTTTATACCTTTTATGATAGTAGATTCATTCTCATTAAATCAATGATTCAGGGAGACAGCTGTACTCATAAATACTCTTTATACCTTGTAGTAAGGATAAACCAACGTTCAACAAGGTATATTTTAAATCATGCAACATAATCTCAGGGATAGAGCTGGCAAACCATCCAAAAACCACGGGTTGACCCGCTCGGCCCGTGAAAAACCCGCGCCCGTCCCGGCTTGGCCCTAAACAAGCCGGGCGCAGGTTGGAGAATTATTAGCTTGTGAAAAAACGGGTTAACCCGTCCCGACCAGTAAATCTGCAGGTTAAGCCTGTCAACCCGTCCGCTCCAAATAATTCAACCGTATGATTACTGCCTTTAATCATGTCCGTTCTTTTGTGATATAAAACTCAAAAAACCCTAAAAAATTCGTTTTCTTTCTTTCCTATCTTTTTTCTTCTCCACCTCTGCTCTCTTCCTCTGCGCATCCAGTACCACCTCCATCTTCTTTTTACTTTCTTTTATTCATTTGTTCTTCTTTGCATGTGTAAATCTAAGCTTAACAATAATGGATCTGAGCTCAAGTAACTG
>NW_020621098.1:0-823 GCF_003573695.1 Papaver somniferum | reverse complement strand
CTAATAATATACAAAAACTGGTAAATTTAAGAGGATGGTTCCAAAGAATACACAGAAGTATAGGTGACTGCCTAGTTTCATGGTAGTATTGTTATCAATAACTCATAGTCCTCTAAAATTAAAAAATCAATAGATATTACCTGGAACACTAGAAACTAATTAAAACAGCTAATAATATACTAAAACTGGTAAATTTATGAAGATGGTTCAAAAGAATACACAGAAGTATAGGTGACCGCTTAGTTTCATAATAGGCTTGTTATCAAAAACTCATAGTTTTTTAGGATTAAAGAATTAATAGATGTCACTTGGACCGCTAGAAACTGTTTAAAACATCTAATAATATACAAAAACTTTTAAATTTAAGAGGACGGTTCAATAGAATACACAGAAGTATAGGTAACTGCTTAGTTTCATAGTAGGCTTGTTATCAAATACTTATAGTTCTTTAAGATTAAAGAATTAATAGATGTCACTTGGACCGCTAGAAACTGTTTAAAACATCTAATTTTATACAAATACTGGTAAATTTACGAGGATAGTTCAAAAGAACACACAGAAGTATAGGTGATTGCTTAGCTTCATGGTAGGCTTGTTATCAATAAATCATAGTCCTCTAAAATTAAAGAATTAATACATATCACCTAGAACGCTAGAAACTGTTTAAAACAGCTAATAATATACAAAAACTGGTAAATTTAAGAGGATGGTTCCAAAGAATACACAGAAGTATAGGTGACTGCTTAGTTTCATAGTAGGCTTGTTATCAATAACTCATAGTCCTCTAAAATTAAAGAATTAATAGATGTCACCTAGAATGCTA
>NW_020621097.1:0-530 GCF_003573695.1 Papaver somniferum | reverse complement strand
GAGGTACTTGTTTCTGTGCTTTGGACATTACCATCTTTCGTCAAGCCCTTTCCTGTAGTTTCCTTAAGGAACAGGTCTACGGCCTTCTCTTTCGCGGTTTCTTGATTTTTTACTCTTCGGATTTTTCGCTGCTCTTCTTGCTCATTGTTGATATGATCCTGAGTGGCCTGGCACTCTCGAGTAGTGATCCGATCTCCCTTGATCTCCATTATTCCCTCCGGTGTTGGAAATCTGAGATATTGGTGGTATGTTTCCGCAACTCCTTTGAGCTTATGTATCCATTTTCGTCCAATAATAGCGTTGTAGGGGGAAGGGTTGTCCACCACACTGAATCGGGTTTCCAGTTTCATGGGCCCTGCGTTAACCTGCAACACGATGTCTCCCAAGGGCTTCGTGGCTGCTCCATTGAATCCGTAGATGGTGTGATAAGAGGTCATTAACTGTTCATCATGGAGCTTCATCCGTTTGAACGCATCATAGAATAGGACGTTTACAGAGCTTCCCCCGTCTATGAGGATCTTTTTGAGGTT
>NW_020621096.1:0-633 GCF_003573695.1 Papaver somniferum | reverse complement strand
GATTACCTCTTGAAGCTCCATCCGTGCACAAAAGCAATTCATTATCATTAGGTGGAAACCAAAAACACTCCTTGGGATCAGTAAACTTCACCTTTCTATGCCGAACCCTAAAAAACTCCAGAATTCTCAAGTCATCCATAGAATTATGCATATAACTCTTCATACGAACTGAATAATCTTGCATCAAACTAAAAACACGTTTTTGAAATAAAAACCAACAAGGGATCTTATTTTCATACACTTTTTTGTTCCTAGTGAACCATAATTCTGAAGTTTATGTACGTTAACTCAAAATAGTCTACACACTTCGTTATAAGTCGGAAGTTGATTTCTGAGACTAAATTGTAAACTAGATAAATTCATCTTTAACAGAAAAAGTTTGAAAAATATATTGTAATTACAATTAATATGTTCTAAGGTAATACCTCTAATAAAAATTTCATTTCTATGTACGTGATTCAAGAAAATATCAAGGAAGTCAAATTTCACTATAGAAGAAAGATGAAAGACCAAGCAGAACTAATCCAAATCCTGACAAATTTCATCTATCTTGAATCAGATAGAAAGACAAAGCCAACACAAAAGGAAAGAGTTCATAAAAATGTTAAATTTTATATATGTTAACTGAAAAAA
>NW_020621095.1:0-1666 GCF_003573695.1 Papaver somniferum | reverse complement strand
AGAAAAATCACTATACAGACCCTCGATTTTGGATAAGGGGTAACCTAATTACTAAGGGTAACCTATTTCCAGGCAGCTGCTAAAGGGAGAACAGCACAGGATAGGGGGAGGTCACCTTCTTCACGTTTCAAATAGGAAATTGGCGGGAAAACAGCGTTCTCGCTGATGAAGTTTGGAATGAATTCTGAAGAGTTTTCAGGGAGATTAAACACTGGAAATTGATTGGGATTAACTTTATATGGCCTAATAATATCATTAGAATCAATTGGACTGATCAACTTGGGCTAGAATAGCCGGAAATTGGAATCAAAGTCAAATAAGGAAACACGGCTTCATGGGTTAAAAATTGGTTATTCAAAGAGATTTAAGGCAAGTAAACTATCAAAACAGGATATATTATACCTAAGAAAGAGTTTGATACCATTTGGAGAGCTCGAAAACGTGTTAAACAAATTTGGGAAGCGATTATTTCCGTAACTGCCAAGAAAGAAAAAGGGAAATTTGAGGCGATTTGGGAGAGATTCAAAGGGCCTGTTATGTATAAATAGGAAGACTAGGGTCCATAGAGAAGGTTAGAAGAGTTTGAAGGAGTTTGAAGAGCCACAGAGCTAAGAAGATCGAGTTGCAGGAAGTTACAGAAACTGTCGAGTTTTCTGCTGCTGCTGAAGAACAAGTGTTGCAAATAAGAACAAAGTCTCAACTTTGCAACACTGCTACAGTTTCCCTTTGTAACAGAACTATAAACCACAGACATTCATCCACCGTCACCAATTCGTTTTATGTAATGGAGTAACAGCAACTTCGCAACAGGAACTGCTGTTGCGATTTTTCTGTTGCATTGTTTACTTCTTTTAATCAACTTTTGGAGCTTTAAACATGCATTTTGAGCAAGGGATTAATATGAGAAGCTAAACCCCTTATCCAAGGCAACGGAGGAAGCCATTGTTTCATGAAAATTGGTATAATTCTATTTTATTTATTTATTGCAATTATTTTATATGATTATTTGCATAGAACTTCAAAGAATAATTGATTTTTATTGAGTTGTTGTGAATTATTTTGATGGAGCATGCTTGGTTTTAAAACTTTTGATGTCTCATGCTTGGTGATTACAACTATTACTTCAAAAATCTGTTAGAGGCAAAATATTAGATCACTTTAAAAGAAAGAATTGCATGAATATTGATTAGAATTTATCTCTTGATTGGTCATTGGTGGAATCCTGAGTCTTGGTATTTTCTTATATCTTTGAAACAATTTTATTCAATTTTCGAAAATCCTTCACAAGTTCGAGTTTGAACGATACTCTACTTACTACAATCTACAATCACATCATCCATGTGAAGAGGATCCGGGCTATATGGATTGGTATAACCAAATTTCTCATCCCTTCATTATAAATAAGGAGAGTCAGAAGATAGCTCATAAGGGGAAGGCCAAGGCAATCAAGATCACCAACAAGTCTACTTCCGAAGATGTAGTCAACACTTTCAAGATAATGGTAAGAATGACTTCACTTTATACTATTTTCATATATTAGTTATGGTAAAAATGTCTTCAACCTCACCGGTTATAAGTTGTTGGCAAATGAAAAAATAAATTGCCGCGGGTAGGGAGATGTTGAAAAAATGAAGGCCAAACTTGGTTGCAAAACACCATTGACCGT
>NW_020621094.1:0-649 GCF_003573695.1 Papaver somniferum | reverse complement strand
GGGATTTGGAGCGGTCACTTCTACTCTTGCAAACCTATAAAAGAAGACTTCTTAATATCATATAATATCTCTACATCTCATATTATACCTTGTTCTTCATTAAAAACCTAGGGTTTACCCCTTTAGGGGGAAACCGAGAAACGGTGTAATCATCAGAAGCTAAAACTTTATTGATTGAGGATGAATTCAATGTGCTAGCGTGAAGCTTTATTATCATACAAGTTTGTTATGAGTTTTAATCATCTTATCGTTTGTTTTCACTACATCTAATTTTATGAGTGATTCTTAGATTGATTTGAGATGCATACTAGATTGATCTACAAATTTTTCTATTGCTAGTATTGGGTTAGGATATCCGTTTAATTTTCGAATAATCCTTACACAAGTAGAGAACGTGAGACCTGGCAGAGAGATTCTATGGAGCAATCGTGTGTGAAGACAACATAGAAAGTGGACCTTGCGCTAAGAGTCTAACTGCTAGAATCAACCTAAGTACACATAACTTAAAGCTTCCGCTGGGTTACACCTTGAGTGCGCTACTACTTGGTGGTTCGGTTGGATAGAAATTGATATGCGAGCACTTCGGTATCAAGCTACATAAGGGACTTTGGGGATAACACTGTGCCAGCTGCTTTCCTACGGTTGGTGA
>NW_020621093.1:0-3921 GCF_003573695.1 Papaver somniferum | reverse complement strand
AGGGATTCCAATAAGAAAGAGGAAGATGAAGAAGGGGAAGCAGAAATAGAAGGAGAAGAAATAGTAAAATTCGCAGAGTTGGGAATATCCATATTATTTTGAATGGTATCGGTGCTTATATATAAGCAAAGGAGAGTTCACAAGGGTTGAAACAGTTTGAACAACATCCGGAACGAACGTAGAGGCAGGAGTGGGGGTACCCTTTATACCTTGATCAGTAACGATTTTCTCTTCGGGAGGAAAAATTTCTTAGAGAGTAACAGAAACATTCGCATGAGTAGGAAAAACATTAGTTTTAACTGTCGTTTCGAAAGGAGATGGAGGAATGACGTCTGCGACGCCAAATTCAGGAATAGAAATATTTGATTTAAGAGATGTGGACTTGCGAACTCTCTTAAGTTTCGGTCCTTTCGCTCCACCTATCTCAGAATCGGAATCCTGCGAAAACAACGCAGATAAGAAATGGAGGCAACAATATTGTTTGATAAAAATAGGATATTTCTTACTCATTTGTTGTGCGAAGTCTTCCTCTTGAGAGATTCTTTTTCCTTGATATCTGAAGAAGATTTAGGGTTGGAAACAGTTACTTTGAGGGCACTTGAAGAGGAAATTTTCCTACAAACAGTAGGGGAGTTAAGTTAATCATAAGATCAACAATCACGATTGAGATTAACAATTATGATTAATAATCATGGTCAATAGAAGAATGAGAGGTTGATTTTGATAGAATGCACAAACCTTGGATTTGGATCCATGAGAATAATGGTGATAAAGCAGCGGCAGCAGTAACAGATGAATCAGGGAAGTAGAAACCGAAAGATAAAATAGTCTCGAAGAAAAAGAAATATAAACAAAATCAAAATAGACGAAGAAGTTATTTCTCAAGGATAAATCAATAAATAGAAAAGAAAGATGACCGATTAGATACGGGTTGTATCGGCAAAAAGAAGAAGAATCGACACGTGCAGATAGAAAGGCTGGAATTACGGAAGAATGTAGGAAAAACAAAATATGAAGAAATAAACATGTGCGATAAGTTGGATCGAAAGTTTCTCACATCGCTCACTCTATAAAGAGAACGATATGAGAAGAGGCAAAATGTAGGAGTGAAACATCGCACATTCATTATGTATGTGAAATAAAGGTCATCTAATGTAAGCGAGTATCCTCGCATATAGTAAAAATAGGATGACGTATTCAATGATGTCAGCATAGTCACGAGTAAAAGTGTGATGATCTGTGCGAAAGTGTAAAGTATGCGAAGTTGAGCGAATGTACATGAGCGATTGTAACGCACGGTGATTCCGAAAATAGGGGATCTATTAGCTGTCATCCACTATGTATTACCCTATATAAAGGGAAAGAAACTGTGTAATGGAGGGATCTCTAGAGTGAGTGTTAGACAAGAAATTAGGAGAGAGAAAGTTTATTTGGAGAGCAAGAAAAGTCTTTGTATTATCTTGTATTCAACCTAAGATCTTGATGAATAAACAAATGATTTTTACCATAATTTCTTAAAGTGTTACTTAGTCTTGAATGGATGTGGTTGTAGGATTTCCTGCAACTACAATAGGTTGAGTAGTATAAGGCTATTTTGTTTAAATTTTGGGATGATAGTTTGGTGAATCGCATCTTTTACGTGTTTAGCTAGGGACTGTTTACATTTGAGAGCCACTAGTTTGTGTGTTAGCATACCGATCAATTTTTACACAATGAATTTCCGTTAAGTAGGTCACCTCCTTGAGCCTGTGTGTTCTCCAAAAATTAAGTGGTGATTTCCATCCTCCGCAAGGGCTTTGGCGAATGTTAATGCCTATTATTAACGGAGATGTCACTTAAGTGTGTTTTTCTAATTGTTGTTCATTTATGGAAATCCACCAAACACTTTATTAAGAGAGTTTTACTAACCTACAACATGCATACAACAGAAATTTGTTTTCAATAAACGGAATGTGTATTATTAGAAACTAGCAAGAAAATATTACAGAGAGGAGAGAGCTGAAGATGATACCATATGTACATAAATTAATTAGATAAGCCTATAGCTTGTAAATTCAACACAAATATGAAAGGGAACAACAAGTTACATGCACATCAAACCAAAAGTTGTAAATACACCCTAATTGTCTTCGACTTAGTAATTTACCTTGGGAGGTCCGTGAACAACCATAACATATGGAGGTCGTTCTTCTTCAATGGTAGGATCAACAGAAGGTGGATGAGGATCGTTCTGGTGATGCATGACCAGTAAAACCTTACAAGTAACACAAGTGACAGAAAACTAAAAGCAAAAAAATAAAAATAAAACGAAAAAGAGAGAGATGGAGAGTAAGTTCGGCCACAGCTGGTCAAGGTCATGGGACTCAAAGCCCAGATGTATGACACAATGGTAAGCTGGATATCTTTATAGGTCATGGTTACGACCTCGCCAAGCAAAAATAAGAAGATGAGCCAAAGAATTTTCATGTGTAGTAATCTCGTGTGTTAAGAATTTTCAACCCAATCCAAATTCAAATCTCTACATTTTCAAACTCTCCGGTCATTCTATAATGTGATTCCAAATTCCAAATCTCTATCATTCTATCATCATCAACCACACAAGAGTCTAATTATAATTCCAATCCAAAAATCATTTTCTGTAGTGTTTCAAAAGTATACTCCTGGATATGTTAAAAATAAAAACAACAACAGTGGTACAAGCTGTTCATTACACTAGAAATCACCATGACTGTTCTATAAATGAACATGACTACATCATAGACCAATTTCTGCATAATTCCTTACCAGACCGGTTCAACCTTGTCAGTTCATAGCTGCAGAATTCCAAATCTCTTCAAACCCAACCATAAAATCTAAAGACGTGGTAAAAGAAACTAAAATGACTTGAATAAGTACTTGCAACATAATAAGTTAATCTGAATACATTTCAGGCTTCTCAAACTTACCATCAAAAAATGAACAGATCATTCCAGAACTATCTGTTGGGATTATTAGTCCCACATTGTCTGGGTTATCTATGATCCTGCGGTTTATAATCCTTTGGGTCTCTCCCCTCATTGTCAATTGGTTTTGAGTTGGATGCCCGTATTCTATCATGGTATCAGAGCAGGCTATTTTGCAACGGATCATTTGACCGCGCCTTTATTCCGCGTCACCCGATTTATTGTCCACGTGTTAGACCCAACGAGGCTACACGTGAGGGGGCGTGTTGAGATTATTACTCCCACATTGTCTGGGTTATCTATGATCCTGCGGTTTATAATCCTTTGGTTTTGAGTTGGATGGCCTCTCCACTCATTGCCAATTGGTTTTGAGTTGGATGCCCGTATTCTATCACTATCCGAAGTAAACACAACCAGTATTTTTGTTAAACACCATCCCTAGCTAAGTTAATACAAGACATAGGCTGAGGAACTCTGTGATCACCAAAAAATCAGATATGATAATGAAGATTTTCACTCACTTTCACGTGCGGAGCTTATAAACCCATCTCAAGACACCCCTGATTACCTTACACGAATAACCATTTAAATCATCCTTCACCAGTGGACAGACCACTCGTGCACACTGAAACCCAATCTCAGCAGCATCTCTGCACAACCGAGTCGAAGAATACCATTGTTTGGAAGCAATTTTGAGAACCAAGTAGATGGTCACATCCAAACAAAGTATATTATAAACCATGTAAACTCAATGTTGTGTGGTTTAGCATCTGCTGTTTTTTGAAATGAAGGATTCTTGCGCCTCCATCTCCTCCACAAAATTCCCCACATTTGCAGTTACATAATGAGTAAAGAACCACTAAAAATATAAGCATGACAAGCAACATGAATTCAGGTACCAAAAAACAGTCACATGTGAAACCAGTTTGAGAGATATTAAATTGAGGTGAGGTGGTGGAGCAATTTCAACCCGTTTTTG
>NW_020621092.1:0-953 GCF_003573695.1 Papaver somniferum | reverse complement strand
TTTTTCCCTGACTACATAGAGAGACTTGCCTCTACATAGAATAATGATTTGGCGGTTCTCCATAAGATTGAGAGCAACAACGCCTTCAGGACGTCAGTGACACTCACTGTTCCCTGACTATGTAGAGAGACCGTGTATAGACCCAGTCGGTTCTCCGTAAGATTGAGATTTAATAACATCTTCAGGACTTCGGCAACACTCGCTGTTTCCTAACTATGCACCTCAGAACGGGTATGACGCTTTAACTGGCTAATATCCCTTCTGCAATAGATTAATTCTACCGTGACATTCACCACTGAATTCCTATAAGATAATCTATTTTATCTCATTACTCCGATTTCATGATCGAATCCACGGCTGATCTCATGGAATGGTAATAGATAATCTCATTACTCCGATTTCATGATCGAATCCACGGCTGATCTCATGGGATGGTAATAACTACTTTCATTACTCCGATTCTGCGGTCGAATCCACGATCACATAGAATGGTAATACTTATTTTATTATTATTCCGAATTCATGGTCGAATCCACGGCTGATCCTATGGATTGATAATAATAAACTACTCACTTTTATTACTCAATTTCATGAATCATTCTCCACTGAATTTCATAAATTAGTAATAAATACTCAATAATCGGGCATCTGGACTATTCCTGAGTGAGTCCCATAAAATGGTGCAAGTGTACTCAACCATGATGCACGAACGAGCACCCAAATGCGCGAACGAGCATCCAAAATATGGACAAATGATGAATCCTACACAAAATAGGAGAGAGAAAATAATAACATTAAAATAATAGAGAAGCGTCCATGGGCCGGGCCCACCAGACGACCGACCATGCCTTAGTCGTGGCCGGTCCCATGCTTCCTCCATTATTTTTCCTTATTTTTGTTATTTTCATGAACTCATGAAGATTCCTCCATTCTAGCAACTTTCCTTGTTTGAG
>NW_020621091.1:0-727 GCF_003573695.1 Papaver somniferum | reverse complement strand
TCTAAAAAAACCCTGAAAACTCTAAAAAGCCCTAAAATATCTAAAGAGCTCCGAAAAATCTAAAGAGCTCTGAAAAATTCTAAAAACTCTGAAAAAGCTTTAAGTTAATTATATTTCGTAGCGTTAGTATCTACTAGCCAGTGGATTCGTTAAAGCCAGCTGAAAGTAACTTAATTCTTTATAAAGAATGATACTAACAAAATTTCCTACAATAGTGAAGGTTATCTTTGAA
Source organism: Papaver somniferum (assembly GCF_003573695.1). Classification (NCBI taxonomy): domain Eukaryota; kingdom Viridiplantae; phylum Streptophyta; class Magnoliopsida; order Ranunculales; family Papaveraceae; genus Papaver; species Papaver somniferum. The sequence goes on along the minus strand of NW_020621091.1, from coordinate 495 downwards.
TTTTTCCTAAAAATCCTAAAATCACTAAAGAGCCCTGAATGAGCTATGTGAAACTTTAAAAAGCTCAAGAAGACTCCAAAAAGCTTTTAAAAGCTTAAATTTAATTATACTCTGTAGCACTGGGATCTATAATCTAGGATATTCATTAAAGAATGATAATAACAAATCCCTACAACAGTGAAGATCAACTTTGAATGTTCTCCAAAAAAAACCTGAAAACTCTAAAAAGCGCTAAAATATCTAAAGAGCTCATAAAAATCTAAAGAGCTCCGAAAAACTCTAAAATGCTCTGAAAAAGCTTTAAGTTAATTATATTTTGTTGCACTAGTATCTACTAGCCAGGGAATTCGTTAAAGCCAATTGAAAGTAACTTAATTTTTTTATAAAGAATGATACAAACAAAATTCCCTACAATAATGAAGATTATCTTTGAATGTTTCCTAGAAACCCTAAAAACACAAAAGATCCTGAAAGAGTTCTGGAAAACTCTAAAAA
>NW_020621090.1:0-375 GCF_003573695.1 Papaver somniferum | reverse complement strand
CCAGACCGATACCCCCAGTTTGTGACATGTTTGATGTCTCGAGTGTTTTCGTGGAAAAAATGTAGCACTTTTCTACGTATGGCAAGTCAAAGTCAAGGGACTTACCATAGGAAAATATAATATGATGCTATTAGGCTCGTTTTCGCTGGTCGCCTAAAACTTGCCACAAGTCCGTAAGTTCTGTGGCGAACTTGGATGGATGAGATTGCATCTCATGAGGAAGGGTAGCCGTTGATTATGGATACCTTCTGTTGACGTCTGGTAATGGCACAGTGGCGTTTTAAGTGTATGCCAGTGGCACTGCGGCATGACTGGTATATCTCGTGCATGCCATTGGTATGGTGGTATAAGTGGCGCCTGGCGTAGCCATGTCCA
>NW_020621089.1:0-465 GCF_003573695.1 Papaver somniferum | reverse complement strand
GCTGCAAATCTCATGTTGTTTCTCAGGGTTATACTCAAGAATATGGCAGAGACTATGAGGAAACATTTGCTCATGTTACACGCATGGTAACTATTCTTACACTCATTGCAGTTGCCGATGTTCAGCAGTGGGATCTTCATTAAATGGATGTCAAAAACGCATTTCTTAATGGGGAACTGCAAGAAGAAGTCTACATGCGTCCTCCTCCTAGATTAGATCATGCTCCAAATTAGGTGTGTAAACTTCGTCGTGCTATCTACGAAGTGAAACAAGCACCTCGTGCTTGGTTTGATAAATTCAATAGTGCAATTCTTCAATGTGGCTTTACACAGAGTTACTACGATTCAGCAATGTTTACACGATCATCAAACAAAGGTATTTTTATCCTTCTATTGTACGTAGATGATATGGTTATCACTGGAAGTGACATTGAAGGTATAAGAAATCTTAAAACTCATCTAAGTA
>NW_020621088.1:0-357 GCF_003573695.1 Papaver somniferum | reverse complement strand
CTAACATATCATCATAATCATCATAATCATCATCATGGTAGCATGCATATTGGTCCTCATTAAAAGTGGTGGTGTCATTAGTCGATTCATGTTCCTTTAAATTAGGTTCATAATCATCATTTACATGGAAGGGACTAGACACTTCATTAGGGACAACATACATTTCCTCATGAATTTCCTCCTTTTGTAGGTGAAGCAAAATCTGATCTAAATGTGTCTTAATTCGTGATGTAGATCTATCGAAGTTTTGCTCACTGAGTCTGAAAGATTCTGTAGTGGAGTCTAAATTCATGGGAGTACAAAATTCTTCATGTTCAAATTGTGGTGAATGGTACATGTGTGCATGGTCATTAGGGT
>NW_020621087.1:0-367 GCF_003573695.1 Papaver somniferum | reverse complement strand
GGTATCCAAGTTGAAATAGATAAATTGAATAAGTATGGTCGTCCCCTATTGGGATGTACTATTAAACCAAAATTGGGGTTATCTGCTAAGAACTACGGTAGGGCGGTTTATGAATGTCTACGTGGTGGACTTGATTTTACCAAGGATGATGATAACGTGAACTCACAACCATTTATGTTTTGGAGAGACCGTTTCTTATTTTGTGTCGAAGCAATTTATAAATCACAGGACGAAACAGGTGAAATCAAAGGACATTAATTGAATGCTACTGCAAGTACATGCGAAGAAATGATGAAAAGGGCTGTATTTGCCAGAGAATTGGGAGTTCCTATTGTAATGCATGACTACTTAACGGGTGGATTCACTG
>NW_020621086.1:0-1624 GCF_003573695.1 Papaver somniferum | reverse complement strand
GCTATAACTCTCGGAGTGTTATACTAGCCCGATCGAGCATCTGGACTGTCCGTATCAGTCTCAGAAACGATCATGACCATCCAACTTCACCAGCATGATTGGATGGCTTAGATCGGATCCATAACCCCCAGGCAGGTGTTGGAGTATTCACCACCGACCCAATGCGGGCCCCGCATGGTCGGCCTCCCCAAAAGTGTATCATAGCTTGCTAATACGTCGAGCCAAAGCAGCGGACGTGAAACCCTAAATTAGGGTTTGCGGCACATTACATGTGTCGCAAATCGGTCTCAACCATCCATCTTCGCAGGCATAGATGGATGGTGTATATATAGATTCAAAGGGCCCAGAGCATGTCAACACAAACACCGCCCGCCTACATACATGAACGATCGGTCAGGACAAAACATGGATGGTCGTCCCAATTCGTGCGCCCAAACAAGGCATGACGCACGGCTGGAAAAACCCTAATTAGGGTTTTCGATCACGAGCGTCCATTTTCACCTGATCGAACAAAGGGTCTAGGGGTCGATTAAGCAGATCCAGTGAGTATCGACACGATCAATGTGGGCCCACATATCTCCACACCCGATCGGCCAAGGCATATCATGCCTGGTCGTCTCGATTCGCACGCCCAAACTAGGCGTGGTCACACCTCCCAATTGCAAATTAATCTCGACCACTCAATTTTTCCGGACAAATTGAGTGGCTCAGTTCACGTTTCTATGGGGTATTAAGGTATGGACGTGTACACCAGCCCGCCGTATGTATACCAGACTAATCGTCCAAGACCTACCAAGCTTGGTCGTCTCGAAACGCGTGCCCGAAGTTGGCATGACGCGCGGATTTTGCGGCACCGGATTTCTGTCGCAAATTGATCTCAACCACTCAACTTCGCCAGAAAAATTGAGTGGCTTAGATCACACTTTCACGAAACAATGAGGTATGGGCGCCTACACCAGCATGCCGTCTACACGCATGCACGATCGACCCGGCCAAAATTACGTCCCAAGCTTGGTTTCGACCAAGCTGAAGAGTGATGCTTTCGCACCTCTTCATAAACCCTAATTCCACTAACGGTCGCAAATGAGTGTCTCAAAGATCATCTCGTCCGTTCAACTTCACCTGCTTGGTTATACAACCCTGGTCAGAAGTTAACTGGTCAATGAGGTGTTGTGGTGATTACCATCCGCCACTCTACCACACCAAATGATCGGTCAAGTCAGGACTTACCTGTACATCCCCAAACGATAACTTGAAGATGGTTAGACACGCATCTATTTTAAGACGCTTAATCATGACTTACTCCATTAATCCTTAAAACAGCGATGCTTCATACATGCTGAATATATTCGATGCATTACATGCATAGAATTCACGTGATATTTTACAAGTACCAAATTCCAAATAACTTAGTTATTTGACCTAGCATTACATGCTACCTTCTGTGGGTCCCACGATCCACACACTTGAGACATCAATCATGTCACAAACTGGGGGATACATACTGGGGTATTGGTCTGGCGGTTTACAGCGTGCATCGCACAACGCGCCATCACAAGAACGTGTCAGGAAGTCATGGACGGTTAGTGATGATGGGAGAAGTGGGCAAGACTGATCGTGTAAC
>NW_020621085.1:0-892 GCF_003573695.1 Papaver somniferum | reverse complement strand
TTACCCACTCTTAAACTCAGCAACGGGGATGGAAGTAAAACGCCGCACAAAAATAAAAGCAAGAAGATGAAGAAAAGTAGACCTTGAGATGGTCGCTGCTTGTGTGTTTTGAAAAGAGATTTTCGAGTTGTATTTATAGGAAAATTAACATTCAAATCAAGTTAGGTTTAGGTTTTTTCTTATAAAACGAGTTTTGTTTCTTGTAAAACAATTAAACACAAAAAAATGAATTTTTTCCATATATAAAACTCTTAAATAAACTATTTATCAAGTTAAAAACTTGAAAAAAATAATTTCAAGTAGACACGGACTTGGTGCTAGGTACACGCGCATGGGCATGGGTCGAAACATGTATTTTTCGCCCCACCCATTAACACATTAGTTCGCGGGTATACTCTAAAATAATGCTAAACCCCAACGTGCGAAGATGTGTCCAGGATAAGACTGCCCGAGATAACTTGCATTAGCACAATACAAGTTACCCACTCTTAAACTCAGCAACGGGGATGGAAGTAAAACGCCGCGCGAAAATAAAAGCAAGAAGATGAAGAAAAGTAGACCTAGAGATGGTCGCTGCTTGTGTGTTTTGAAAAGAGATTTTCGAGTTGTATTTATAGGAAAATTAACTTGCAAATCAAGTTAGGTTTAGGTTTTTGCTTATAAAACGAGTTTTGTTTCTTGTAAAACAATTAAACACAAAAAAAGGAATTTTTTCCATAAATAAAACTCTTAAGTAAATTATTTATCAAGTTAAAAATTTGCAAAAAATAATTTCAAGTAGACACGGACTTGGTGCTTCGTACACTCGCATGGGCATGGGTCGAAACATGTATTTTTCGCCCCACCCATTAACACATTAGTTCGCGGGTATACTCTAAAATAATGCTAAACC
>NW_020621084.1:0-383 GCF_003573695.1 Papaver somniferum | reverse complement strand
AATTCAAGTCATTTCGAGCAAAACTTTCGTTCGTATCTAACTCAAGTCTACGTGTCGTCTCAACTATCCTCTCAAGGTTCTCTTCTAAAGAAAGGTCCCTAAGGGTTGGATCTAAGTTTTCACTTAACCTATGGAGGAGATCTTCCAAAGAAGATTCAGTCGTTGCTGTAGTTCTTTCATCCATAACTATGTTGTTCACCTTCTCTAATTTGTATGTCGATTCAGCTAACTTACGTGATGACTCAACTAAATTCCTGAGAGACTCTTCTAGAGAAGGAATAGGAACTGAAGGATCATAAAAAGGACTACTTTTAAAAAGTTTGATTGTATCCTCTAAATACGAAGAACTAGTATTATAATCTTCTTGCTCGTAAGACTGATGC
>NW_020621083.1:0-642 GCF_003573695.1 Papaver somniferum | reverse complement strand
TCATCGGAAATGTTTGATGCTTCTTGGGGCTTCTTTGGCGACCGTGAAGTCACCGGATGAATTGCCGAGTATATAGATCAGATCCGGACTCTGCTCTTGCTCCGCGGCGATACGGACTCGACCTGCTACTACCCACCCCAGGGCACCATATCATGTCGGGAATAAGGGGGGCGACATACTGGGCGTAACCACTCCCTTGGGGGTTGTACCGCCCTTCCTTTCGATCGATACACAGTTGAGGAGGCCGATCACGAACGTTACAGGTGTGGGAGCGATCCTGGTCAGGGAAGGCTAAGATGGCGCCTCGCATATGGGTAGAAAGAGGGCGCTTATGCCCCGACGATGGGGCCTTATGGGGAAGGGCCCAATAAGGACATCACATCCCCCACTTTCAAGCGCACCTCTGTATCGACTGAGAATATGTTCTAGTCGGTGAAACCGGTGAACCGCGCGAGCTAGTTAGATGCGTGGGGCAGAGGGCTCCTAGTACACCCTTTGATCCAGCCTCGGAATCACCTACTCAAGGGACAGGCCTGACGGCAGGCGGTGGACTCTTTCAGGGAAGAAGGGGCCTAATAACGGCAGATGCCGTACACTTGAGTGACAAAGGAAAGAGCGAGACCTCTTTTTCCGTTCAGACTG
>NW_020621082.1:0-994 GCF_003573695.1 Papaver somniferum | reverse complement strand
CCTTAATCAATCTTTTTTTAATGTCAAATCTGCCCTTTTAGGATTAGTGTTAATACTAATGATTAGTTAAAATAATTATGATTAGTGATTAATGATTAGTGATTATTTTAAGATTATTTAGTTATAAATTTGTGTAGATGAAAATTTTTGAGTAAGAAAAAAAGTTAGATTTTTTTGGAGAAGGAGAAGGGGAAAATGAGAAAAAAGCTTGTATTTGATTCAATGGATGAGGAGGGTATACTTCTATCTTATGTTTAATTTCACTTTTGTAGCTTAAAATCATAAAAAGTTTGTGTTTTTCACTAAGGTTCGGCGAGTCTGGAATATGTTCGGCTTAATATAACAGCCGAACCCACCTGGATATTGACAACTAATGAACAGTTCAGCAAGCTGAAAGTGTTATTATTATGAGCCGAACCCGCTTTGTAACCCCTAGTTCGGCTTGTTTAAAAATGTCATAATGAGCCGAACCTAATTTTGTGTGATCTGAAAGAAAAGATATGTGAGGTTCAGCTTATATTGAGAAAATCGTAAGCGCCGAACCTTTTGGTAGTACATGGTTCGGCTATTTACATAAGTATTATATAAGCCGAACTCGATCATTTATATTCCTGATAATTGTTGGGATAAGAATTTTGTATTGGTTCGGCACATAATGTGAATATCGTAATAGCCGAACCTCGTAAATGTACTAAGTTCGGCACATATTATGATTATCGAATTGGCCGAATCCCTATGCATCTCTATCAATGACTAGGTTCGGCTTGAAATTTCATGCCGAACTGTTCATATACACTTACATGAAGCTTTTGTGAAGAACAATTCGGCTAAAAACGCAACTCAATTTTGAGCCGAACCCAACACCGTAACCGTCATTTAATCGATGAAAAACAAAAAATAGGAGATTGGGTTTGTAAAACTTACTTTCTTATTCTCATTTCCGGAGTTGGAGATGCAGTTGGTTCAATTTCTGGTTCAATTGGTGGTTGATTTT
>NW_020621081.1:0-1055 GCF_003573695.1 Papaver somniferum | reverse complement strand
CCATCAACCTTCCCTGTCATCCACAATTCCATCTTCAACTGTTTAGCTTTGTTTTCTTGTTTTCTTACACTTGTTTTACCTTCACTGCTCACTGTGGTGTCTTAACATCACAATCTTTACTTGTTCACACACTCACTGTCCATTATTCATCTTGCCTCACTGTCAGTTGCTGTTGCTTCAACTGTCAGTGTTGAACTTGCTTCAACTGTCACTTTTGTTGTTCTTGTTTAAAGTCTCATGATTAGTAATCTGCCCTGGTTAGTGTAATCAGTTAGAAATTGGTTACAATAAGAAAAATAGCACTTGCACCCCCTTGTCCCTGTGGAACTGACCTGTGCTTGCCCTGTGTTGCTTGCCGACACTGTGCACTTGCAGTTAGAATTTTTAGGATCATTTCCAGTCCTACCAAGTTTTTGGCGCCGCTGCCGGGGACTCGGTTGCGGCGCAATTGCTCTTTCTTTCTTTTGGGTTGTTACTGAACTCTGCTTGTTGTAACTCCTATGCTTGCTTGCTGATTTTGCTTGCTGTAACTCCTGTTGAGTTGTTGCTAAGTCTGCCACTGAACTGCTGCTGCTGCCTGAAATCTGCTGTGGTGCTGTGGTGCTCCTGCTGGTGCCAGGCCAAGAATCCTGTGAGCTTCTGCACCTGTTGCTGCTGATCTGCTCCTGCTGCAAAGCCCTGAGCTGGTGAGCCTGCTGAAGACCAAGCCCAACAGGACTGTGCTGCTGAGGAAAAAAATCACAAGCCAATCAGTAGCAAATCACAAGCCCAACTGGGCCTGCTGAAGTTGCTGTCAAGCTTAACAATTTGAACCAAGCCCAACTGGGCCTTGAGTGTTGAAGCCAAAGCTTAGGATGATCCAAAGCCCAACTGGGCTTTTGCAACCTAACTGAGCAGCTGGGCTGTGCTTCAAAGGTAAGCCTAAACCCATTAAGAGAACCCAACCTGTGGGCTTCCATTTTTAATTTGTGGGCTTGTAATAATTTTTGTTTTTCTTTATTTTTTTATTTGGGCTTGTAATAATTTTTCTTTTTCTTCTTTTTCTTTCTTTTATG
>NW_020621080.1:0-1762 GCF_003573695.1 Papaver somniferum | reverse complement strand
AATGAAATTTATAATTCTCATGGCTCATTAACATAAGGTATCTCTTGTTGACTTAGTTGAGATACATGTGCAAAGTGCTAATTGTGATGGAATAAGAAGTAGAATAAGACCTACGTGGAATTTTTTAGATAATTATGTCCATAATAACTATGGTAGAGTTTGGATAGGATGGAGTCCATATGAGTTGATTGTTTCTCTAATTCAAAGTTCTACTCAAGTTATTTTTTCTGGAAGTTTTATTTTCTAAGAATAAGAAATGCATTGTCTCTTTTATGTATGGTGATAATGAAGGTTTAGCTAGACGATCTTTATATGTTAATATTGAGTCACTTTCTTCTTCTAATAAGCTTCCTTGGGTCATCTTATGGGATTTTTATCGCCAAATTAGTGAAGTGGAAGTCAATTATTTTGAAGATGATTTTAAGGTTTGTAAAACCAACTTCTCTAGTAACTTCTCCATGAAATCCACCTATGCTACCATTACTTTATCTAGTCCTGACATGTAATGGCGTAGACTTGTTTGATTCAAGGGTCTCCTCCCACGCCACTATTTTATTGGTTGGTTAGCTAAGCAGAAGAGACTTAAAACTAGTTGTAGAATTTTGCCGCGGGGAGCGATTTCTGATCCAGTATTTTTACTCTGTAATGAGGCCCCTGAAGACGAAAACCATTTTTCAGTATATATGTTTTTTCTTCTGTCATTTGGCAGGCTTGATGTTAAATCTTGGTTTTTATAGATCCCATTTTTTAAATTGGGAACATGAATTGAAGTGGTGCAGTGACCATTTTATTGGTGAAGGAGTTGTTAACCCTGTTAGGAAACTTGTCCTTAACAATTTCTCCTATCACATTTGGAAAGAACGAAACAGAAGGCTTCATAGTGACAAGACTAATTTTGAAACTATTGTAAGTTTCTTTATTGTTAAAGATGTGAGATTAAAGATTGAGTCTCGAAATTTCTATGGTGTTGATTTTCCATTTGTGAGATCTTTTTTGAGTAGATGGGGGATGTGTTGTAGTTTGAAGTAAAATAAACTTATTCTTATAGATGGAAATTCCCAGCTCCTGATGAAGTTATGCTCAGTATTGATGGGTCTATAAGAGATGATTATGGTGGTTTTACTATTATTATGAGACAGAGTCGTGGTCAGCCTTTTATTACTGCAATCGGGGATTCCGAACCTGATTTGGTGCTATCTCTGGAACTGCAAGGTGCTGAACTTGCTATGAAGTGTATTCTTTTGAAAAAACAGAGTAAAATGAGTACTGATTCTATAGTTGTGCAATATATTGAAGAGAAAATATCCCAAACCTGGTTGGGATGTTTGACATCTTTGATGAAGAATTTGCCATCTTCATAAAAGTTTTTGCAAAGTTAATATTGGGCATATTTATAAGGAGACAAATCGCGTTGATGATGCTCTAGGATCTAGCAGCTATCCACCCTTTTCAGTCTCTTTTGAAGTTGGATATTAGTGAATTCATACCTGAGTTGCAGCTAATTATTGAGAAGACAGATATTTGAAGACTTATTTTAGAGAGTACGTGTTAGTGTAGTTGTTTCTTTCGTTTTCTTTTCTTGTTGGTTTGGGTCTCCTTAACCCAGCCTGTTGTTTCAAAACAACAAACAAAAACAAAAAAAAAACATTTCTAAGTTTAAACTATGGATCACGATAAAAAAAAAAACATAGTGTGTATATCATGAGATAACAACTCATACTCATATGTGCGCTTGTATTGATATATTCAGGATTCAGGACTG
>NW_020621079.1:0-666 GCF_003573695.1 Papaver somniferum | reverse complement strand
GAAAACGTCCCTAGACAACCAGAGACCCAAGAATGCTGCAACATGAAGTACACTACTCTTATGACTCGGTTCCAACTCATCCGGAAACCATTGGGACATCCACCAGCCATAGAAACACTTTTCGTTCTCTTTCCGGATGAAATATTTTGACTCCGCAGCATGATCGGATCGCATCTTTTTTTCATCTTCTGACAATTGGATATTAAGGTTTCCTGTTACGGTAAGATTCAGAATAAGGGCCACACTTTATAGGGAGAAAGTAATTTCACACCACCTGCATACGATTGTATGAGTATCCGGGCACCATCTAGAGATAAAAGCAACTAAACCAGGGATGCCCTTCCTAATTTGAAGGTTTGCAGAATCCCTGACAGCGTCAATGATTTGTGCTCGAGTCAAAATAACACTTATATGTTCCTGGCTCACCATAAACTCAATCCATCTATCAAAGGAGTGCAACGGGCTTTGACACATTCTGAAATCAATATGGGAAGCGAAGTATTCCCCTTTATGAAGACAAAACCGTATTATGCTCTCTGGTCGGACTGAACGAGTCTTCCTTTCATCTTACGCACCGGTCAAGAGAATCGGCACGAAATTTGGATGATTTTTCCGTACTGGGACAAAGGGTTTTGTGAAGAAATCATCGTATGTGTTTGGTTTGGA
>NW_020621078.1:0-429 GCF_003573695.1 Papaver somniferum | reverse complement strand
TCGACGAAGACTTCCCATTGTCTTTGACTCGCAGGTTCGAGGATATCCATTGGATCCTTGTTTTCTTCCTCGGCTTCTGGTATTCCCTTAATCTCTTCGTCGTTGTCAAGGGGGAGGTCTGCTAAGAAATCCGCCAGAACTTGGGACTTCCGAGAATGTTGAATTTCATGAATGATGTTGAATTGATCCATATGGGTGTTCCATTTGGCTATTCGGCCCACTTTTCCCGTGCTTTTGAGGACTGCTTCCAATGGTGCTTTGCATGGGACAAGTAGGTTCTCAGTTTTTGGGTAGCTCATACCAGTGCGAGGATGAGTTGTTCAATCTTAGTATAATTTCTTTCCGCAGAATTGAGGGTCTTGCTGACGTAATAGATAGGTTGTTCTATATTTGTATTGGTTTTGACTAATACCGCGCTGACTGCGTCCT
>NW_020621077.1:0-355 GCF_003573695.1 Papaver somniferum | reverse complement strand
GTGACCAATGAAAAAGGTTTGCTGCTGCTATTCAAATTGAAACGAAGAGGAGGAGAAAGAAGCCGTCAGGGTGCTGCCATCGGTATTACGAAAAAGGAGCAGAGTCTGATGATGTTCGTGACTTGTTACCGGGACTATAAAAAGAAAGGTGCAAGATTGATGCCGTTAATGTTGGATGATGAGTATTTGGTTGATCACTTCCAAAAGGTTTCGCTGCTGCTGCCATTGACAGTCGACAGTCTGAGTAGTATTGCTGGTGGTGATCGTGATGGTGACTGAGAAAGAGATCGAGCAGGTGATGAAACTTGATCGAAGAGAAGAAAAGCTGCTGTTGGCAGCGATGATAAGGATGGTG
>NW_020621076.1:0-836 GCF_003573695.1 Papaver somniferum | reverse complement strand
AAGAACTTTTGGGAGTCGATGGAAGACCAACAGTTGAAAGCGGCAGAAAAATAAAATCTCCGAGAAAGGGATGGAGAGCGACAATTCGTGAAGAGAATGGAAACTTAATGAGATTCCTTATTTTATTCTCCTATTATAGGCGGCTAGAGAATCCAAAAATTTGGATGTCCTGAAATTCAAGGGGAAGTTATTGCATGAAAAGACACATGGGGATCACCCAACCGGTACGTGCAAAAGTAGCGGCATTATGGAGGTTTTTTCTTCCAATCCTACCAAAAGGTAGAATATGAAAGAAAAGGGGAAAACTGTGAATACCAATATTCTTTGGAGCACGTGTCACGGTCCCAGTGGTCGCACACAAGGTAAATGTGTATCCCTCGCTACACAGAGCAATCTGAGTAACAGAAGATACTTTCGCAGATCTACTTTATCTTATCCCAAGAAGGGATACCTCGACGGCTAAGATGGAAAAGTAGATCCTAGTCTAGAGAGAGGCAGCTGGCGAAGGGACAGAGGTAGATGACATATCCAATCATCATTAAATGCTCAAATATCTTATCTACACGCCAAGCTAAAGAACGTGGAGAGAGAGGAGGTGGATGAATCCGAATGGCGGAGATTAACGGTGAACGATGGTACCATTTGTACTGAGGCTGGGTAGTTTCCGAAGGAACGTGGGTTAGCTGAGGTGGCGGAGTTTGACTGGAGATAGCAAGCGGTGAACGAAGGTACCATTTGTACAGAAGGTATATCAGGGAACGATGGACCCAAAGAAAACAAAGATATATCTGGAGCCGAAGGGACTATAAATACCAAGTTTCACCAACAAAATAAGG
>NW_020621075.1:0-836 GCF_003573695.1 Papaver somniferum | reverse complement strand
AAGAACTTTTGGGAGTCGATGGAAGACCAACAGTTGAAAGCGGCAGAAAAATAAAATCTCCGAGAAAGGGATGGAGAGCGACAATTCGTGAAGAGAATGGAAACTTAATGAGATTCCTTATTTTATTCTCCTATTATAGGCGGCTAGAGAATCCAAAAATTTGGATGTCCTGAAATTCAAGGGGAAGTTATTGCATGAAAAGACACATGGGGATCACCCAACCGGTACGTGCAAAAGTAGCGGCATTATGGAGGTTTTTTCTTCCAATCCTACCAAAAGGTAGAATATGAAAGAAAAGGGGAAAACTGTGAATACCAATATTCTTTGGAGCACGTGTCACGGTCCCAGTGGTCGCACACAAGGTAAATGTGTATCCCTCGCTACACAGAGCAATCTGAGTAACAGAAGATACTTTCGCAGATCTACTTTATCTTATCCCAAGAAGGGATACCTCGACGGCTAAGATGGAAAAGTAGAGCCTAGTCTAGAGAGAGGCAGCTGGCGAAGGGACAGAGGTAGATGACATATCCAATCATCATTAAATGCTCAAATATCTTATCTACACGCCAAGCTAAAGCACGTGGAGAGAGAGGAGGTGGATGAATCCGAATGGCGGAGATTAACGGTGAACGATGGTACCATTTGTACTGAGGCTGGGTAGTTTCCGAAGGAACGTGGGTTAGCTGAGGTGGCGGAGTTTGACTGGAGATAGCAAGCGGTGAACGAAGGTACCATTTGTACAGAAGGTATATCAGGGAACGATGGACCCAAAGAAAACAAAGATATATCTGGAGCCGAAGGGACTATAAATACCAAGTTTCACCAACAAAATAAGG
>NW_020621074.1:0-542 GCF_003573695.1 Papaver somniferum | reverse complement strand
TACGTTTTATCTCCCTATTGGAAACCTCTACCTGACCACTAGTCTGCGGATGATACGGGGTAGCTACCTTATGTGTAATAACATATTTCTTCATCAGAAGCCTAAAAGGTCCATTACAAAAGTGCGAACCTCCATCACTAATTAAAGCTCGCGGTGTACCAAAACGTGTAAGTATATTATTTTTCAAGAACTCAATCACAACCCTATGGTCATTGGTTTTACACGCACCCGCCTCAATCCACTTAGAGACATAGTCTACGGAGACAAGGATGTATAGGTTACCAAAAGAATTAGGAAACGAACCCATAAAGTCAATACCCCACACATCAAAGACCTTAACAACTAAAATAGGGTTCATGGGCATCATGTTCCTACGAGAAATGGTTCTTAATTTCTGGCAATGCTCACAAGTAACACAGTAACTATGGGAGTCTTTAAACAACGAAGGCCAATAGAATCCACACTGCAATATCTCAGCAGCAGTCTTCTTAGCAGTAAAGTGACCTCCACAAGCATGATCATGACAAAAGGAAATAATACTG
>NW_020621073.1:0-937 GCF_003573695.1 Papaver somniferum | reverse complement strand
AACCAAATCATATCCCACACAGAATCCGCGAAAATCTTGTCAACAATCAAGCTAGCAAAGTTACGCAGACTGTATTTTCTTCCCGCCAAAATTATAATTCAAATGGAGAAGATGACCTCCCCCTAATCCTTTACAGGTGTGCGAATAGTAGTTTGATTCTTGGGGTGCAAATAGCAACAGAGGTGCCCCTTAGTAATTGAGTGCTGAGGATGAATTTGGGTTGTAAATACCCACGGGTGCTGAGAATGAATTTGGGCTGTACATAGCCCAGGGTGCCCTTTAGCCAATTGTGGGGTCCGCTTAACAAATGTCCTCTGAGGGTGTCTTAAGCAGTTTTTCGAGCTGATTCTTCCAAAAACGTTTATTACTTAAAAATACCTTCAAACACATAAAACACCATAATTAATACATAATCAAGCACTAACAATACAGAACATTGAGGACAAATCAGACACATAAATGTGTCTATCAAATACCCCCAAACTTATTATTTGTTAGTCCTCGAGCAAATTTATTCTATAAAACAAAAATCAAACTCACTAGGTGGCCCTAGTGACCGAGTTATAAACTCGGGAGGGTTTACCAGAGGTGTACCCATAAAACCATTACTCCAGGCCCTAGCTATCTATGCAGAACCTTGGAAGGCACTAAAGAATCTCTTTGGTTGGCATACCTATTGACTACATGAGGAAGTACCCTGATGCGAAATTCCAATTGATGTACACGAGTTTGCAGTCAAGCATACTAAAATTCATATAAAATGACAGAGTTCTACTCATATAGTTTCTGTACATCATAACCGGAGTCAATCAATCACATGGAAAGATTAAGAAGATGGATAAAGAGAAAAGATAGATGGTTTAAAGTGAACGGTGTTTTCCATATCTGTCTGAAGGCCTCTGCCAAGATGAACCTATCCTAATGGACTGAGATACTG
>NW_020621072.1:0-426 GCF_003573695.1 Papaver somniferum | reverse complement strand
GCAGGGTGTTGAACAGCGATTGTTTTGTTTCTTAATCCATTTCTCCTCTGTCTGGCACATGAAAATCTGCAGCAGTTGATAAAGACCTTAGATGATACTTGAAGTAGGGTCATGTATTTTGGTCCCATTAAGCAACAGCACCACCTAACATGTAACCACAAACAAAACAAGAGTCCGGCTTTGGAGCCTGCCTTCCCTGCTGCTGTGCTGCATGTTCCGCAAAACCTACATTGTTCATTTTATCGTATTTATTGCTCGACAAAATCCCGACTTCCCTGGATCATTTTCTTTTGAATAAATTTCATTTTTTTTGGTCACTCTTGAATGATCCTCTCCAATTATTATAGCTTTTTATGTAGAGCATCATCCTCATTTACTCAGAAATGCTTGTTAAAACGCGTGACTCGGACATAGATACTGTTGCAT
>NW_020621071.1:0-1513 GCF_003573695.1 Papaver somniferum | reverse complement strand
TTACTCTCTGGCTGCACATTCTTGGGCATGTGTTCCATCCGCAATGTCCGATTGGATTTAAGATTAGTGATTGCGTCTTCTTAAATCATGCACCACTAATAAGCTAATGAGAATACAGATGGAATCGACTATCACATGGAATCGATACATGCTGATATATGGTAATGCTGATGGCCCGATAGCAACCACACCATGTATCATCGTCGTTGTATTATTTTTTTTTTCTCTTTTTGCTAAATGATTCTTCCTAATTTGAGGCCCAGGGGTTTTATTTGAGGCCTATCGATTTCCTCTCCCAACTTTTGTAAATGGTTATGGGGTGTCAAATTTGACAAAAAGATCAATCTATCCTCAAATTAATTTCTAAAACTAACCCATACTTCATTACCATTGTCAGTAAAAGAAAAAAAAACAAACTTACTATTCTCATCTAATGTTTCTAAATTATGGGTTTTGTTCTTCGTTCTATGAAGAGCATGCATAGGAATCAGTTTATAAGATGATTAGCATCGACCGTTTCTGGGTAGAAATCAGAATGTCAAAAGACATCACTGGAATCGGTTTATAAGTGCATTAGCATAAACCAATTCTAGGGACTAATTATATTTTTGAACTTTGTGCTCATACAATTGGTTTTTATGTACGTGGTTAATGTACCGATATAGAAATCGTTTGTTCAGATTCCATATCCCAATCGGTTTTTATACATGTGTCATATAAACCGATTCATGGTGTTTAATCTTCCTATGTATTTTTCTTGTTAGAATCGGATTACATATGTTTTCCTATGAACTGATTGTTGAACTAGATATACCATGGTACCTAGAAGCCTATACAAGTTCGGCTATGGGTGTGGGACCCATTTGGAGATGACCCTGGCTGAAAAGCGTGACTTGGAAGAGCTCGTTGAGCTCATCAGGTTTTCCAGTTGAATAAGGGATGAAATTGCAGCTCGGAGGGTACACGACAGACACTTGAACAGTTTGTCTGAAGAAATGGCTGAAGCTGCTTTTGCCAATGCGCAGGTCACGTTGCTGCTCCTAATGCTGGTGATCCATGATGTTGATGGTCTCTTTTAGATATTTTAAGTTTAAGTTCTGAGTTTTTAATACTTTTAGTGGTTTAAGTTATACGTTTTAAGTTTTTAACCTTTTTTTTGGATGGTTATGGTTTATTTCTTGGATTATTATGGTTTGAATTTAAATGCACTTAAAGTTTTAATTATAATTGATTATTCTATATGTGTGTAATGGGTCATGGTAAAATAATATATGGATGCTTCAAACTTTGTTTTGCAAATTCAAGCAAACAATCGGGCTATATGACTGCACCTATAAACCGATTCTTGATGTTTCATCGTGGAATCATTTTATGTGGTTATCAGTATAATCTGATTCTTTATTCCTCGGAAATGTCAGGGTTCTGTATCCTTTTCTAGTCAGAATCAGATTACATTTGCAAATATATCAATTGATTACTCTCAATTGAAAATTCAATCTTTTTTGTTGATTTT
>NW_020621070.1:0-278 GCF_003573695.1 Papaver somniferum | reverse complement strand
TGTTAAACAGACACATTTTCGTCGACTTCGAGGCATATACCTGGTCCGAGATCGAAACTTGGCGGTCAGTGGACTGCTATATGTCGGAATCTTCGTAAGAACGACGAATCCAGCCATATAATGGGAAGATTCCTCATGAATATATTCCCTGTATATGTTATACAAACACATTTTCGTCGACTTCGAGGCATATACCTGGTCTGAGATCGAAACCTGGCGGTCAGTAGACTGCTATAAGTCGGAAACTTCGTAAGAACGACGAATCCAGCCATATACTG
>NW_020621069.1:0-509 GCF_003573695.1 Papaver somniferum | reverse complement strand
AGATGTTGTTGAAGGGATTTAGCCCACGGATGCGTGACCCAATATAGTAACTAGGGTTTTATTTCTATTGTATATAAAGGACTACCTATGTAACACACAAAGGCTAATGAATAAAATATCTCTCAATGTGCCTCTTTATTTTTCCCTATTATCTACTGCAAAATGTTATCATGCACGATGCTATATCACGAAGCTATATTGGATTGATTAATTTTTAATTTTATTTTTTTTCTACACGGATTAACGTCAAGCTAATGTGGAAATCGATGGAATCAAATCAGATAAGCTGGATCGAAGTTTTCCTTCTTTTCTTTCCTTGTTTTTGACTTCGACATATATCAATATAATTGTGACTCTATATATACATACTACCTATTAAATATGCGGTGAAAATTAATTTGATCCCATTATGCATATACTGATTCGATCTGTGTTGTACAAATCCCATTATGTATATACTGATTTTGATTTGTGTTATACAAATCCCATAGGCATTTGTCTTATATAAG
>NW_020621068.1:0-528 GCF_003573695.1 Papaver somniferum | reverse complement strand
CAACATTTCTTCTATAACTCGTTGAATCAATCTCTGCTTCTTCTTGTGCCTTTGAAACTTTAAGTCCAAACTCCATTGGTATCTTAGTTGGATTACAAGTTTCAAGTCCTGCTTCTTTCAGAATTCTCCTTGCATAAGCTTCTTGTTTAATCTGAATCCCATATACTCCTTGATGGACTTCTATGCCAAGGTAATAAGTGAGTTTTCCGATGTCTGGCATATCAAACTTTGATGACATTTCTCTCTTGAACTCATTGATCACCTTAAGGGAGTTGCCATTCAAAAATAGATCATCTACATAGACTGCAATCACAAGAAGCGTTCCCTTTTCTTCTCTTCTGTATACTGATGTTTCTCTAGAGCACCTAACAAATCTGATTTCTCTTAAGATTTGATCTAACTTTGTATTCCAGGCTCGAGGAGCTTGTCTTATACCATATAGAGCTTTTGATAACTTATAAACCTTATGCTCTTGTCCTTTTACTTCAAAACCTTCTAGTTGTTCAACATACACATCTTCTCGCAATT
>NW_020621067.1:0-438 GCF_003573695.1 Papaver somniferum | reverse complement strand
GCACGCTTCCTCGACACATTCTTCCTCATGGTGTTGAGACGTGCAAATTGCTCAACAACACTACTGTATTTCTACGCATGCTTCCTCGACACATTCTTCCTCTTGGTGTTGAGATGCGAAAATTCCTCAACACCACTACTGTGTTGCTAGGCATGCTTCCTCAACACATTTTCCTCTTGGTGTTGAGACGTGCAAATTCCTCAACACCACTACTGTGTTTCTAGGCATGCTTCCTCAATATATTTTCTTCTTGGTGTTGAGAGGTGCAAATTCCTCAACACCACTACTGTGTTCCTAGGCATGCTTTCTCAACACATTCTTCCTCTTGGTGTTGAGACGTGCAAATTCCTCAACACCACCATTGTGTTGCTAGTCATGCTTCCTCAACACATTTTCCTCTCGGTGTTGAGACTTGCAAATTACTCAACACCACTACTG
>NW_020621066.1:0-850 GCF_003573695.1 Papaver somniferum | reverse complement strand
CACAGGTTGATTGACACGTACTCTATGTTTAGGGTGTTTAATGCGGGTGGTTGGGTCGCCTGCACGCGTCAGACAGTTGTATGCGGCTCCCATCACATCCGTGTCAGTATGTCCAATCTCCACCGTGGATCTTGGGTCCTCCTAGAGATGGAGTAAAGTAGATCCTAGGGTGTTCTTCAGTACTTATCAGTGGCTCGATACTTTAGTGCTCCTAGGTTCTTAGCCGTCGGATCCGCTCGATGATGAACATGTGTAGATGATAAATGTCCCTTGGGTGTAGATACGTGGCATCGTGCCTTGATGTATCAGGATGTGCGTCCTCCACGTGTAATTCTTCCGACACGTGGAAAATGATGAATTATGTGTATACAATTTGCCCTTTTTCTTCTGATTTGGATGTTAGCCAAAGTTAGAAGAAAACTGTCTTCACAGTTTCTTCATCTTTCCACAGTAACTTCCCTTAGATTTTAGGGCACGTTTCCCACTCCTTGCAATAACTCCTTCTTGAATCACGTGACGGTTTTATCATCTTTGTTATAAATAGGAGAGAGGATGTCATTGAAATAAATTTTATTCTTTCTTCATTCTCTTGTCAGTTCATATTATCTGAACCTCTTCATTTTCTTCTTTAGTTCTTTACTCCTGCTGGTGCTGCTTAGTTTCGGTAAGATCCTTGGACGTCCCCCACTGTCGTTGATCTCAGGTGTTTGTAGATCATCTTCATCCGCTTATTGATACTTATGATTCATGTATGGAGTTCTTCTAACTCTTACTTTCTTTCGATCAATTTTCTTTTTCTACTACTGTACCTAGGTTTCGTGATGAAGAACAAATATACGAAAGTATACTT
>NW_020621065.1:0-705 GCF_003573695.1 Papaver somniferum | reverse complement strand
GACGGTTCATCTGCCTTGAAATTTTCTCCACCGAGGCCCCGACCCCCTATGGGTTACTATGGTCCAACTAATTAAACACGCTACTGTGACTGTAACTAGCACACCAAATGTTGGTCCCGTTCATCTTCCTCACCTATCGGTTACTACGGTCTAACTAATTAACCACGCTACGGTGACCGTAACTAGTACACTGAATATTGGATCGTTCATCTGCCTTTAAATTTTCTCCACCGTCAGGGCCGTAGGCCCCGGCCCCCCATGGGTTACTACGGTCGAAATGTTGGGACACGCTACTGTGACCTTAACTAGCTCATCAAATGTTGGGACCGTTCATCTGCCTTGAAATTTTCTCCACCGCCGGGACCTACGGCCCTGACCCCCTATCGGTTACTACAATCCAACTAATTAAACACGCTATTGTGACCTTAACTAGCACACCAAATGTTGGGACCGTTCATCTGCCTTGAAATTTTCTCCACCGCCGGGGCCATAGGCCCCGACCCCTTATGGGTTACTACGGTCCAACTAATCAAACACGCTACTGTGACCTTAACTAGCGCACCAAATGTTGGGACGGTTCATCTTCCTTGAAATTTTCTCCACCGAGGCCCCGACCTCCTATGGGTTACTATGGTCCAACTAATTAAACACGCTACTGTCACTGTAACTAGCATACCAAACGTTGGGCCTTTCATCTTCCTTTAA
>NW_020621064.1:0-712 GCF_003573695.1 Papaver somniferum | reverse complement strand
GGTTAGGTTTGATTTTAATTTCTGCTGCACTGTTAACCATTTGCATATTTTTCTACTTGTTCACTGTGCTGTGTATGATGTTGTAGTGTGTAATTGTTTGATGTTTGTTAGTTTAATGCTCTTAGTTTGATAAATTCACTGTAGCTTAATGTTTAATTGCTGTGTGATTTCATGTCTTGCTTCCTGTTTAGTTCTAGGTGTTAACATGTTCTAATTCACCACTAGGGTGAAGATGAAACCTTAGTTCCACTGTGTAGGAGACTACAATTCTGACTCTCATCACTTTGCTCTCACATTGTATGTCAGGCATACATTGTAGTTAGGATACCCCTGTGATTGAAAGTGCAGCAGCCCATGTTAATTGCCTATAGTCCAAACCCTCAGACTAGTTATGCTCTAATCAGATAGCTAGTACCTTGGGAGGACAATTTGGTTGCAATTGGAATATCCAACTTAGTCTAGGTTAAGAGGTGGAATCAATGCCCTAGTTTGCCATCAACCTTCCCTGTCATCCATAAATCCATCTTCAACTGTTAGTCTTGTTTTATGTCACTCATTTGCTTTACCTGCACTGCTGCATTACTACTTGCATTTCTGTTTTTGCACTCTCTTTACTACTTGCTTCCCCTGCTGCCAAGCTGCAGCTTCTACTGCATTTCTTCTACTGCAGCCACTTCTGTTGCTTTCTCTGTTGTGCCTTTTTCTTCTACTG
>NW_020621063.1:0-1895 GCF_003573695.1 Papaver somniferum | reverse complement strand
CGGTTTCGCTCCTTGTATGACCCTAACTCGATCACAAAAAAGAAAATTATTCATGGAGCAGTTGACAGCTCAAGTCACTGCGATGGCTACATCAAGTCTTTGATTGACGGAACAATTAGAGAAGTTATTAGAGAAGGACTCGGCTTCAAGCAGTGGAGGTCGTAATTCTCCTAGGAATGATGCGAAGGTGATTTTTCCACGATTTGAAGGTGTGGATCCTTAAGGGTGGTTATATCGTGCTAAATTGTACTTTCAATTTTATGAAATACCTGCTGCAAAACAGGTGCAATTGGCGGGTATTAGTCTTGATGGGAAGGCGTTACAGTGGTACAAGTGGATGAAAAAAAATATCACCTAACCCCAACTGGGAAGGCTTTTATACATCTTTTTTGAAACGATTTGGACGCACCAAATATGATGATCTAGCTGCATCTTTGGCCAAGATCAGTCAAGTTAATTTTAGTTCGATTGGAGACTATCAGGAGGAATTTGAACGACTGTCAAACCAGGTAAGTGATGTTCCAGATTTTTTTTTTGGTAAGTTGTTATGTTGGTGGGTTAAAACCTGAGGTCATCTCGAAGTGCAAGCGTTAATCCCGGAATCCTTAGTTGAGACAATAGGGCTAGCTCGTTTGCAAGATGAAAAAGTTAACTTGAGACGACAAGGTTCAAGACTTGCAGTGCGACCTAATCCAAATCCTACAACCACAACAACAACAACCAAAACTAATATTCCCCCAATTAAAAGGCTTACCACAGAAGAGGCGGAGGAGAGACGGAAGAAACAATTATGTTATAACTGCGATGAAAGATGGTTTCGAGGTCATCGATGTAAGTCAAAGACGTTATTCCTGATTGAAGGAGAAGAGGACGTTGGTGAAGAAGACGAGAGTAATACATGGTATGTTGAAGAAAAACTCACACCAGAAATCTCCATGCATGCCCTAGCAGGATCAATGACGCCACAAAACATGCGAATTGTGGGTCAAGTTAAGAAAGCAAGGGTCATAATTCTTGTGGGTTCAGGAAGTACTCATAATTTTCTCGATCCCGCTATACCAAAACAGTTGGGCATTGAGATGGTTAAGGATGAAGGTTTTCAAGTTATGATTTCTAACAGGTCTCGGGTTCCATGTCTTGGGCAGTGCCAAAACGTAGAATTTCTTCTTCAAAATACTCCTTTTGTGAGTGACTTCCATGTGTTGGCGTTAGGTGGATGTGACATGGTATTAGGAGCGCATTGACTCCAAACTTTAGGACCAATTCGGTGGGATTTTAAATACTTAACGATGGAGTTCGAGGTAGGCGACACAAATATCCGACTACTAGGACGTCAAATTAAGGAAAACCAACTAGCTTCAATGCACACAATGGAGAAGTTAATCAAACAGGGGGCTCCAGCTTTAGTTTGTTGTGTTCAAAACTTGGAAACGAGTCAGACATTGTCCAAGTTACCAAAGGAGATTACACAATTAATTGCTCGTTACACTCCCGTATTTACAACACCCACCAAGTTGCCACCGATGCGAAATCATGACCTTAAGATACCGTTGTTATCAGAAGCTGCACCGGTAAATGTCCGACCATACCGTTATGCGCACTATCAAAAAGCGGAAATCGAATGACTAGTCCAGGAGCTTTTGGAAGCAGGTTTAATTAGACCAAGCACTAGTCCCTTCTCATCACCAGTCCTTTTGGTCAAGAAGAAGGATGGAACGTGGAGGATGTGCATTGACTACCGATATGACATGTTGTACTCTTGCACATATGTAATCCATATCCGGGAACCATAGTATGCGTACCCGTACGTGTACCTGTTGGCTTGAGAAATCCGGGAACCTAAGTATGCGTACCCGTTCGCGTACTGGCGTAAGGTTCATGTCCGAATATTTCTG
>NW_020621062.1:0-1042 GCF_003573695.1 Papaver somniferum | reverse complement strand
ATAAGTGTTATTAGATTTATTTTTATTTTTTTTGGTGTTGAAGTTTTGTAAAACTGATCTTCTGTGAACAATAGTGATTATAATTGGAAGGAAATCTGATCTTCTTTTCAAATACATGGTTATTAAAGTATTATACTAATTTTGTATTTAAATTCTCAAAATCTATTCATTTTTTCAAATCGAATATGTACCACAACTCAGAATTAGAGTTGTCAAAGAAATGACATGCAACTCTTCCCATAGTTGTCAAAGAAGTGACATACAATTCAAACCATTGTTGTCAAAGAAATGACTTGCAACTCAAACCATTATTGTCAAAGAATAGACATACAACTTTAACTATAGTTGTCAAAGAAATTTATACAACCCTAACAAGTGTAGTGTAGGAGTTATTTTCACAACCAAGGTAAGAGTTGTGTTAGGCATTAAGAGGAGATTTCAAAAGACATTCACAACTGAAGCAAGTACCGTACAAAAATGAACCACAACCACGTTTACGACTCTAGCTGAAGAGTTGCAAAGACATTCGGCTATAGCTGTTGCAGCTAGGCTCTGATAAACCATCTCTGGCATGGTACCACAATCTGTGCATTGATCCGGTACTGAGATTGTACAGCAAGTGTAGATTACAAGATTGCTGAAGTAAATCATATCTCTGGCTGTAATTGCAGAAATATGCACATTGTAGAAGACTGGAGTCTAGTTTAGAGGTAGCTAGTTCCAGAATGGCAGAATTGGATCCTCCTCGAGAGAATTCTGATTCAAGAGGAAACAAAATCTTAGCTTCTACACTAGAAACTGGTCCATGGAGAGTCCCAGTAAAGGTGAGTTTGTTTTTTGACAAAATCACTTTTAGATGCTTTTACTGGAGTCAATAACAGTTTTCTTTGTTCACCACATATCAGAGGATTCGAGACCCAAATGGAGAAATGGATGGGTGTTTGTGACTGCATTTTAACCAAAGTATGGAGACACATTTCTTGTTATTAGTATTTTCCTGGAAACCCATTGGTTACTTTATCCATCTTTACTTGCATTGTCT
>NW_020621061.1:0-779 GCF_003573695.1 Papaver somniferum | reverse complement strand
CAACTTTATTACTAAATTACTAAACAACAATATCATCTATACAAATGTGATCACAATAACATGCGTGCCTAGATTTTGATCTTAGAGAACTTAGCGACAAAGCTTCACTACACCAACAACTTAGTCATTCCCTTATTAAATTAATATCTCTTCTTTAAGTTAAGCTACTAAGAATCCTAAGTTGTTTCTTGGAAGTAGCTCAATGAATATGCCTACTGTAGTTGGCATGGTTAGTTCCCAAAGTTCTATTCAACTAGGCTTTCTGGTAGTTGTGTTATTTTAGTGGCTGAATAGAGGGTTAGGTAACTAATATCCCGCCGTTGTTTTTTTCCAAGTGGTTGAATGTCTCAAGATACTAGCGCATTTGTTTAGTTGGCGCATACTTATTTCTAAAGGGTTTTAGAAACTATAGTTGCTTACCGTTTAGTGGCTCAAATCAATACACCACCACAGTTGCCTTTCCTAGTGTCTTAAACTGTGAAGCAACTAAATTTTTTCTGTTGTTGGAAAATTTTAGTAGCCTTTGGTCAGTTTTTTTGTAGTGTATAATTAGTGATGGAGGTTCACACTTTTGTAATAGACCGTTTTCTCTTTTAATGAAACAATACGGTATTACTCATAAAGTAGCAACCCCATATCACCCTCAGACTAGTGGTCAGGTAGAGGTTTCCAATAGGGAAATTAAACGTATTATAGAGAAAACAGTTAATCCAAATAGGAAAGACTGGTCGTCGAGGCTTACTGATGCCTTATGGGCTTACCGTACTGCGTTTAAGACA
>NW_020621060.1:0-1353 GCF_003573695.1 Papaver somniferum | reverse complement strand
ATTTGATTCGTGTTCAGAACGATTCAAAGGTCGAGTTTGCAAATCTTCAACTGCAAATAAACCAACTCTTGGATGGTCAGGCCAGAATCCTTGCTAATCAGAATATTCTGATACGGAATCAAAAGAAGCTCATCATGGACTGCACCAAGGCTAGACAGCTTGCTCGGGTTGTTGATCGCAAAGTTAGTGTTCTAACTCACGAACATGGTATGTCCACGGTCAAGAGAGTAAAGGAAATCAGTGATACCTTCTTTGATGGATTCATTGAAAGATATGAAGTTCTCAATGAACTTTTATTTTCTCCTTTATTACGTAGTAAATCTTCTATTTTATTTGTTTCGTTTAGAAGAATAACTAGAATTTGGAATAGCCATTATTGTGATTACACATAGCTATGTCCAACGTTTTCAACTTCATGTTTTTAGATTTATTGGTTTAAATTCTAAATTTGTTTGGAAGATGATTTTTGCAGTATTAATCTTTATGATTTTATATATTGCAATGTTTTTATGGGATATGTGTGTTTACGTCCGTGAACTTGACCGTCCCATATCTTTTCAAAAGTAAAGTCTTTCGTGTATCGATATTCATATGTTGATAAAAGAATGAATGGACTTTTGATAAATACAAAAGTGAAGCCTATATTGTCAATTTTTGATGGAAGATAGGTTAAAATCTTTTGGTTGCAAGGATTATGTCTATTAAATATCATTATGCAAATAGTAATGGAAAATAGAATGAATCC
Organism: Papaver somniferum; assembly: GCF_003573695.1. NCBI lineage: Eukaryota > Viridiplantae > Streptophyta > Magnoliopsida > Ranunculales > Papaveraceae > Papaver > Papaver somniferum. The sequence goes on along the minus strand of NW_020621060.1, from coordinate 608 downwards.
TTGAGTATTCCGCAATAATTGATCTTCACTGATCCATATTTTATGCATTCCTGTGAGGCTTTGTGAAGTGTCTTATGTTGAGCATTGAACGACTAAGTTGATTATTTTCATGATTAGCTATGTTGTTGTTCCGTAAGGTACTTTATGTCGAGCATATTCAACTAAATTGATCATCTTGTTTGGTTATTTAGTTGTTGTTGAAAAAGCGGGGGTCTAACAACACCACCTAATATTTCGCTTAGCAATTTGTATGGACTAACTCCGAAATACTTTGCTAGAGAATCAACTAGACAGTCAGACTCAATCTAGATAAAAGTATCTCAAGGAGTTAATATCTCTCTCTTGATTTGATTTTTACTCAAGCTAAAATCAATAGAGAGTCTTTATCAAATACAAGGAATAACTTGGACGGTACCAAAGACCAATGTCCAAGGATCAATCAATATCAATCAACAACCAAAGGTTGGATTTCCAATTGATGATCACGAACGCACAACCTGTATTATTTCAATTATATAAAATATAATGCAGAAAAGAAATAACACAGACACCAGAAGTTTTGTTAACGAGGAAACCGCAAATGCAGAAAAACCCCGGGACCTAGTCCA
>NW_020621059.1:0-1272 GCF_003573695.1 Papaver somniferum | reverse complement strand
ATTTTTTTCCAAAAATGTTTATTAGCCAAAAATACCTACAAATAAATAAAACACCATAATAAGTACAAAAATGAGCCCTAACAATATATAGAATCGAGACAAATCGGACACAAAAATGTGTCTATCACTTGCTGATAAACTTGCTTCCCTTCACTAGGTTATAAGGATCCACTTGTTCAAAAGTAACTTCCTCAGGAAACATCTCTTCAGCTTCCTTGTCCTTAAAACTGTGTGTTATCATGAGGCTTTGAACATTTAGGGCCCATCAGTCTTGTTGCTTTCTGATACTATAAGTTCAAGCCCATCAGTCTTGTTGATTTCTGATACAAATTCCCAAAAATAAATGATTCAGTTAGAGTTCAAACAAACATTAACAAAAAAACAAAAAATAAGAAAAACAAAAGACTACAAAACAAATGACAAATTACCTTCTTCTTCTCTGTCAGAGACCAAGTCTCCATAATGGTCCTCTACAAAACCACAGAGACAAGGGCATTAGTACTAAACAAATCTAAAATCAAACCCAATAAAGTTTAAAAAAAAAAAGCAATGAATTACCTTCCTTGTCATTCTCAACCTCCACCTCCCCAAATTTTGGATCACCACCATCACTTTCAGCATCATCACCATCACTTGCAGCATCCTTATCATCGCTTGCACCATCATCACTTCTCTCACTTGCAGTACCATCTGAAAGATATCCATTCTGAACTTTTTGTAGAAACTTATTGTAACTCTTGATATCTTTCTCTTCATTTTATTTGTCTGATAAATTGTTCAAGACATACTCATCATCAGGATTACATTCATCTTCTTCTACATTCTTCAAGTGCAGGACATACTCATCACTTTTCTTGTACTCTTGGGCAATTGCAAACAAAACTTCTACCACTTCTGCCTGTGTTGTAGCTTGAACCCAAAAGTCTTGATTGAAATATTCCCCAAATCCAGGTATCTCATTAACTTGTTCAACTTCACCAGCATTACTGTGTTGAGTCAATTCTTCAGGTTCAGCTACACTAGCTTCCAAAACAGGATTATTTTCAGCTACACTAGCTTCTGTTTGTTGAGTAAACTGTGGAATATAAACATCTTCATCAGAAACATCTTCATCATCAGATAAATCAATGTATACTTTAGTAGGATTCTTGTCTTGATCCTAGGTATTCTTTGACTTCTTCTTACTGTCTTGCCATCCCTAAATCTCTTTGTTACTGTCTTGGGTGGTGAACCACTAGAACCAACTGGTCTAGGTGGAGTCTTAGAGACTGG
>NW_020621058.1:0-1473 GCF_003573695.1 Papaver somniferum | reverse complement strand
CTATCGATAAAAACTCCAGGTTTCAAAACCGTCAGGAGTTTGACTCATACTCAGAGACCTACAACCCTGGTTGGAGAAACCATCCTAATTTCTCTTTGTCTAAAGGCTAGAATCAAGGTCAATCTAGTAATTCTCATCCTCCCCCAGGTTTTGGTTATAATAAGAACTCTTCAGGTCAAGCCCTGTTCCATACACTTTTGATAATTAAATAACTAGCTTAGAGGAATCTCTTAGTATATTAAGAAAGAGACAGGACATGTTCGCACAAACCCAAGAAATGTTACTAAAGAAACAGGCTAGTTTTCAAGAGGAAACCAAGCAGAATTTTCAACATAATGCCAAGAATCTTGCTAACTTAGAACTTCAAGTTGGCCAAATTGCTAAGATTCTAAATGAGAGAGATAATGGAAGTTTTCCTAGTCAACCACAACCCAATCCTAGGGGAGTCCATCAAATATCTTTAGCTGGTGAGAAATCATCAAACCATGTGAACTCGATAACAACCCTTAGGAGCGGTAAAATGGTAGACAACAAGGTTGCCAAGCATGATAGTGAACATGATGTAGTTCACCCTTCTAAGCCAGAGAATGAAGAGACTGATTGAGTCTCTAAAGATACCAATGAGGGTCATGTTGTTCCCAGAGCCCCACTCCCTCAGCTGCTGATTTCAACTAAGAGAGAATCCAACTTTAATCATATTTTGGAGGTTTTTAAGCAGGTGACTATCAACCTTCCATTATTAGATGCAATTAAGCATATTTCCTCTTAAACCAAGTTTCTTAAGGATTTGTGTACGCGAAAGTGAAAACATAGTGTACAATAGAAGGACTTTAGCTAGTCATATGAGTTCTATTTTTCAGAATACCACTACTCCTAAGTATAAAGACCCGGGATCCCCTACCATTTCTTGCACAATAGGTAAATACCGTGTTTAGAAAGCGTTGCTTGACTTAAGAGCCAGTGTGAACTTTCTACCATATCATGTGTACCTTAAGCTAGGACTTGGTGAAATGAAACCTACCCAGATAACACTTCAGTTAGCTGATAGATCCGTCAAAATTCCTCGTGGTGTGATCGAGAATGTTCTTATTGAGGTCGACAAGTTTATATATCAACGACAAAACAAATTACTTAATGTGATTTACTATGCCATCAAAACACTGAATGATGCCCAGTTGAACTATACCACTACGGAGAAGGAACTGTTGGTCATTTTGTTTGCCTTAGACAAGTTTAGATTTCGCCAACAGTCACGGGCATAGCCAGTAACCACGTTTAAATCCACTTGTGCAAAACGCCCTTACTTCAAATCCAAACAAAAGAACAAACAGATATTCAGTGCGTGTAATAAAACACAATAACTTAATTTGAGTAACTTAATGCTCCAAACGTATTTACTGTAGCATTACCCAGCAGATCTTTATACAAATTTTGAAAAAAAAAAGAGTGATGTTGCCTAATTATGTGCATAAT
>NW_020621057.1:0-1426 GCF_003573695.1 Papaver somniferum | reverse complement strand
TAAGTTTGGGGGTATTTGATAGATGCATTTATGTGTCTATTTTGTTCTCAATGTTCTGTATTGTTAGACTCGATTAAATACTTATTGTGTTATTTTATGTTTTTGTAGATGTTTTTGGAAAAATAAGTCCTTGCAGCGAAATGGGCTCGAAAAGTAGTGTTTAACACCCCAGGACAAAGTACTAAAGGCACCGCAGAAATGCACCGGAAGCACCCCAGAAATGCACTTGAGGAACCCAGGAAAATTACTATTTCCACCCCAATTGCTATTCGCACCCCAGCTCTGGTTAAGGGGCACCCTTCTTCTCAAATTCAAAAATAAATTTTGGCGGGAAATTTTCTTTATACACTGGTAGATTTTCCAATCGATTTTTGAAGGTGTTATAAGGAGATTAAATCGCTGAAACTTAATGGGTATATGTGATATGGATATAAGAAGATATTGTGGTGGTTGGGATCGATCAAATTTGGCCAGATAATCGATTCTCGATTATAGCAGGAAAGAAGAGATAACGGTTAAACTTGGAAAGAAAATTACGTAAAGATGCTGCATGGGTTGTGGAATTTAAGTGAAGATATTCTCCTAGGTTGCATATCAACAGATTGTGGAAATTATCAAGACAATTAACGCATGCAGAGAAAGAAAATAAGAAATTATTCCCAAGAATAATTTTCCTTTACTGTGAAGATTTTGAGGAATTAACGGCGAGATTTGATGCGCCTGGAATGTATAAATAGGAGATACATGAGTCCTAGAAGGGGTGTCGAGAGTTTGGGGTCGAGAGGAGAGCTCAAGAGGCATGAATCAAGAGTTTTCAGAACTCTGTTGCTGCTGCTCCTGCTGCTCGTGAAGAACAGGGAAACGACGACGGTTTATTCATACGTCGTAACAGTTTCTTCAACTGGATTGTAACGTTTATCTTCATTGTAACAGTTTCTTCATCCTCGTTTGCAACATTTATCTTCAGATTTGTAACGATTATCTTCAGCATAACAGTTGAGACTTGAAACAGTCGGTCTGTAACGCATATGCGCTGTTGCAGATTTTCTGTTTCATTGTTTTCTCTTCTTGTAAATACCAATTGAGCTTAATAAAATATTTTGAGAGGTATTTCACCATGATGAGCTAAACCCAACATTGGGACAACAGAGGAGGCGATTTTCGTCATTCTGTTAAATTTAATTTATTCTTTTTATGACTTTTGCATTGATTTAAAATTGAAAAAATGATTTTGATTAATTAGTTATCATTTTATTTGATGCGGCATGCTTGCTTAAATGTTTGATGTCCCATGCTTACGATTTATAACTAATATTCTGAGAATATATATTGGCAAAATAAGAGTCCGTACATTTTATGTTTTGAGCGATAATTGTTAAGGATAAATAAAATGTACCATATGCATGAGAATTGGCCAAGTCCTTAG
>NW_020621056.1:0-594 GCF_003573695.1 Papaver somniferum | reverse complement strand
TAATCTCTCCCAAACCAACAAGTTACTTCAATTCATTGAGGATTTCAGTCTTTGCTCTGGACAGCTCATTAATTTTCACAAATCAGTTGTTTATTTCAGTAAGAACACAAGTCCGTCATGTGGTCAAACTATTAGTGGCATTCTTCAAGTAAGACAGATTAATATTTCAGATGAAAAATATCTGGGTCTACCATTCTTTGTTGGTAGAAACAATAATATCCCCTTTTCTAATCTCATAGAAAAAATGGATACAAGACTTGCTACGTGGATTTGTATTAACATATCTGAAGATGGCAGATCAGTCATGGTAAGTAATGTTACTAATGCTCTTCCAATTCATCATATGATAAGTTTTAAGTTGCCAGATGCTACTATCAATAGTCTAAATTCATCTCAGCAGAAATTTTGGAGAAAGAAGAAAACTAATAAAGGCAAACCTGCAATTTCATGGAAACATGTTAGTAAACCCAAGGAAGAAGGTAAACTAGGATTCATAGATCTCAAACTATTTAATAAAGCACTTCTTGCGAAGGCTGCTTGGAGACTATGCATAGATACTACATATGTTTGTGCACAATCTCTTAAAGCTAAATA
>NW_020621055.1:0-279 GCF_003573695.1 Papaver somniferum | reverse complement strand
TCGTAAGAACGACGAATCCAGCCATATACTGGAATGATTCCTCAGGAATATATACCCTGTATATGTTAAACAGACACATTTTCGTCGACTTCGAGGCATATACCTGGTCTGATATCGAAGACTGGCGGTCAGTGGACTGCTATAAGTCGGAAACTTCGTTAGAACGACGAATCCATCCATATACCGTAAATATTCCTCAGGAATATATTCCCTGTATATGTTAAACAGACACATTTTCGTCGACTTCGAGGCATATACCTGGTCCGAGATCGAAACCTG
>NW_020621054.1:0-632 GCF_003573695.1 Papaver somniferum | reverse complement strand
GAATCCTTTTCACCAGCAACCACCGGGGCAGGATGAGGGACAAACAACAAACCCTTTTTCTTAAGCCAATCCATTATGGCGTCCTCACCCTCAAATGTCAGCGAATGAGGGAAATCCTCAGAAGGCGAATCAACCACGGACTTCCCCTTGGCTGATATTGCCTCATCAACACAAGTTTCGGCATCACCCGCGCCTCCATCCTGAACAACAACGTCTTCCTTACCAGACCCCCCGAGCACATCCCAATCATCATTGGGGGAAAGTAGAGAGAAGCCTTCAGGAAAATCAAGAGCATCGTCAAGGAGATCCCCTGCGGAATAAACCCGGTCAAAAGAGAACTCTTGAGACATGGTGGGGAGAGTTCCCGCAGCATCACCAGCAGAGACTGACATATGAGCGATAACACTGCCATCAGCTACCGCGACATTATTTCCTCCATCACCTTCAAAACCCGCACCAATCTCCTCCTCGACATTAGGGGGGGAAGTATCAGTACGTTCTTCCCCATCAGAAATCTCATCCTCGGCAAACTCTTCGTTTACTGGACTGGTAACTTCTTCATGAACCTCAGCCTCACCCATCACAATGGTAGAAGACTGCTTCGGCCCAATCTTTTTCTTCTTCGAAACCTG
>NW_020621053.1:0-346 GCF_003573695.1 Papaver somniferum | reverse complement strand
TTAAGGTGTTTGCCTGCTCTGATACCAATTGAAAAAGCGGGGGTATAACAACCACACCCAATATTTCGATTAGCAATCTGTACGGACTAACTCCAATATACATTCTAGAGAATCAACTAGACAGTCAGACTCAATCTAGAGATAAGTATATCGAGGAGTTAATATATCTCTCTTGATTTGATTTTGCTCAAGCAAATTGAAATATGCAAGTCTTTATCAAATACAAGGATAATAAACTTGGATGGTACCAAAGACCAATTTCCAAGGATCAATCAATTTCCAATCAACAACCAAAGGTTGGATTTCACAATTGATCAGTACAAACGCACAACCTGTGATATTTCAA
>NW_020621052.1:0-512 GCF_003573695.1 Papaver somniferum | reverse complement strand
AAATACTCATTTCGGAGCCTGTCTGTCTTGTTGGAACACATGGTTCGTCTATATTCGAGATCGAAGAATCTTTCTCTTTAATAGAATTAGACAAGACAGAGCCTTTATTTTTGGTGACGTGTTTATCAGAGATACTATCGTCCATCCTCAGATCGCTACAAACACAGACTTGTAAGGTCTTCAACGTGTTTTCCTGCTCTGATACCAATTGAAAAAGCGGGGGTATAACAACCACACCCAATATTTCGCTTAGCAATATGTATGGACACACTCCAATAAACTTTCTAGAGAATCAACTAGACAGTTAGACTCAATCTAGATAAAATGTATATCAAAGAGTTTATATCTCAATCTCTCGATTTGATATATACTCAAGCAAATAGGAATCTGCGAGTCTTTATCAAAGAGAGATAACTTGGATGGTATCAAAGACCAATATCCAAGTGTCAATCAATTTAAATCAACAACCAAAAGGTCGGATATTCTAATTGATTGAACAACGCACAACCTGT
>NW_020621051.1:0-335 GCF_003573695.1 Papaver somniferum | reverse complement strand
TTTCATCCAATCTGATAAATTTGACACCTCGAACTTGGCCTGGACCAGGACATCGGGTCTGTATATGGTAATATTGCAACCTCAGTTAAGAGATAGGTTGCAGTTTCATCCAGTGTGATATATTTGAAACCTCAAACCTGGCTAGGACCAGAACATCTGGTATGTATATGATAATCTTGCAACCTGAGTTAAGTGATAGGTTGCAGTTTCATCCAATCTGATATATTTGGCACCTCGTACCAGTCCTGGACCAGAATATCGAGTATGTATATGGTAATCTTCCAACCTGAGTTAAGTGATAGGTTGCAGTTTCATCTAATCTGATATATTTGACA
>NW_020621050.1:0-481 GCF_003573695.1 Papaver somniferum | reverse complement strand
TGTATATGGTAATCTTGGAACCTGAGTTAAGTGATAGGTTGCAGTTTCATTTAATCTGATATATTTGACACCTCGAACCTGGCCGGACCTGAACATCGGGTTTGTATATGATAATCTTGCAACCTGAGTTAAGTGATAGGTTGCAGTTTCATCTAATCTGATAAATTTGACACCTCGAACTTGGCCTGGACCAGGACATCGGGTCTGTATATGGTAATATTGCAACCTCAGTTAAGAGATAGGTTACAGTTTCATCCAGTGTGATATATTTGAAACCTCAAACCTGGCTAGGACCAGAACATCGGGTCTGTATATGATAATCTTGCAACCTGAGTTAAGTGATAGGTTGCAGTTTCATCCAATCTGATATATTTGGCACCTCGTACCAGTCCTGGACCAGAATATCGAGTATGTATATGGTAATCTTCCAACCTGAGTTAAGTGATAGGTTGCAGTTTCATCTAATCTGATATATTTGACA
>NW_020621049.1:0-2123 GCF_003573695.1 Papaver somniferum | reverse complement strand
TGGCCCCACGAGATTTGTTTTTTTGGAGAACAAATATTTTATTAGCTAAAGCAATTGTCTACAAAAATATAATGTTGCCAAAAATAAATTAATACAAAACTCAAACACACAATTTCATCCTAAAATCAAAAATTTAAATCAAGTATCAATCATAAATCACTCGCAAAATTAATGAATAATTAAAATTATCCAATGTCCATTGTCCGGTTTGGAATCATTTTTTCCTAATTACAACACCATTATACCGGTTAAAACTCAATAAGATTACATTTCAATGAGAATTAGAAAAATAAAATTGACCAAACAAAATAAAATTGAAAAATAAAATTGGTCGTCGGTACTAACCTTTGAATCTGACGTTGTATCTTTCTTGCAAATAAAACATTTAGTGACCCTGTCCAAAAATAGAGAATTATAAAATTGATTAAAAAAATGAAGCAATCACTCAAATTTGAAGCAAACAAATATTAAAACGAGCATATAAAAATTCAACCGAAAACAAAATAATAAACCTTATTTTCACATTATTTTTCTTAATTTTTCTCATAACATAATTAAGCAAAATAAGTTCAAAATAAAAATATATTACAATAAAGCTGATTTCGAAAAGTGTTATTTTTCTTAAGATCATATTACATAAAAATAAAAATAAAATAATCTCTATTCCTAAAAATATTTCAAAGAATAAATATGGCTACCAAAAATAACCGTGGTTGCTCAATATTATTAAAAATGCATAAATTTAAGACTCAAATTTAATATTATTTCCAAAATATCTTCTATTATTTATGGAATCATTCATAAAAATATTTCAAAGAATATATATAGGTACCAACAATAACTGTAATTGGTCAAAATTATAAAAAAAATACGTAAAGTTGAGATTGTCATTTAATATTATTTCCAAAATATCATCAATTAAATATGACACAGTTGATTTTTTGGAAAAGACAAAGAGCCGTCAGGATTGTTTTTGCAAACACAATTAGGGGTTGTGATTTTGTAATCCCATTTGGAGAAGGTCTGCTCCGTCAGTTTCCACGGGCATGCACTGTTCCACCGTCCGTTGTCTTTTCCAAAACACAGTTTCTTTTTTATTCCAAAATCAATAAAGTGGGAAAACGCCGCAATCCAGTTTGAGACATATGTGTCACAACCTCCTCTTTCTTCTCCCTATTTAGCGTATGTGTCTTTCATATAAGTTGTTCTTATAACTTCCCTTCAATCAGTTCGGATAGTTTCCCCTTAATTAATTAGTTTTGTTCTTCTCTGTGGTGCATCTTCTGATTCAACAATTTGTGTTGTGTCTTTTGATATTGTAGGGAGGAATCAGTTAATAAGTACGGAGATGGTTGTTGGAGTTGGTGGTTAGAGGTGTAAAACTGCCGGTCTGGCACAGCCCGGCATACGAAGTCGCGTGCTTCAACGCTATGCTGTGTCAACGATTTAAACATGTTGTGTCGTGCTTTACTAGTCAAAAACTAGGCATAGTACACGAATAAACGTCCTGTGTCGTACCGTGCTGGCACACGAGTTATAAACAATTTGAAATCACTTAATATATACATTAAGTCGGACATTATCACGAGAATATAAGACATCATGTCATTTGAAATTATTTCCAGTAAAATTAACAAGTTTATTCAATAAAAAGAAATAACCCATCAAATATAAAATTGGATTATTGTCATGTAAATTAATATTCTAGTCAAATATAGGTGACGACATTATAACAACGATATTGAAAAATATTTTCCAAATATTAAGGTATTATATGTGTGGTTATAAATAAGCCAGCATAAAATGTCAAAAACTGGCTAGAATATTGACTTTTTTAAATACACAAAAAAAGTAATGTATTATGCCTTGTTATATGGTGCATTTGTGCATGCTATGACGTGTTTTCTTAACGTGTTGTGCTGGGTTGGGTCACGTGCTTATCCGTGCCGCTTACTGTGCTGTGCTACTGTGCCGATTAGGCTAACCCATCACAGCCCACAAAACTAACGTGCTGGACTAAATCACGTGCTGTGCTGGACTGGTCTCAGATTTTAATGTGCTGTGCTGGACTGTGCTCGTGCTGGCACAGCCCAGTTTACACCTCCACTGGTGGTCCTTCTTCT